>NC_090859.1:3679612-3884612 GCF_024217435.2 Syngnathus scovelli
CACCTGCAACGTTTGGTTTAGGTTTTGGGTGCATTTTTAATTTTATTGCTTAAATTGCATTTTCTCGACGAGCTGAGCACGTTCTCTGAAATGTGCTCCTCCCGTCACTCTGGTTGGGTGCGCATAGTAAAAAGTGCTCTTGGCAGCTAGAGAGTGCCGCGTTGACCACTGCGCATGAAGAAATGACCATCTGCAACGTTTGGATTAGGTTTTGGGTGCATTTTTAATTTTATTGCTTAAATCGCATTTTCTCGACGAGCTGAGCACGTTTTCTGAAATGTGCTCCTCCCGTCACTCTGGTTGGGTGCGCATAGTAAAAAGTGCTCTTGGCAGCTACAGAGTGCCGCGTTGACCACTGCGCATGAAGAAATAACCACGTGCAACGTTTGTTTTAGGTTTTAGGTGCATTTTTAATTTTATTGCTTAAATCGCATTTTCTCGACGAGCTGAGCACGTTTTCTGAAATGTGGTCCTCCCGTCACTCTGGTCGGGTGCGCATAGTAAAAAGTGCTCTTGGCAGCTAGAGAGTGCCGCGTTGACTGCTGCACATGAAGAAATAACCACCCCCAACGTTTGGTTTAGGTTTTAGGTGCATTTTTAATTTTATTGCTTAAATCGCATTTTATCGACGAGCTGAGCACGTTTTCTGAAATGTGCTCCTCCCGTCACTCTGGTTGGGTGCGCATAGTAAAAAGTACTCTTGGCAGCTAGAGAGTGCCGCGTTGACCACTGCGCATGAAGAAATAACCACCTGCAACGTTTAGTTTAGGTTTTGGGTGCATTTTTAATTTTATTGCTTAAATCGCATTTTCTCGTCGAGCTGAGCACGTTTTCTGAAATGTGCTCCTCCCGTCACTCTGGTTGGGTGCGCATAGTAAAAAGTGCTCTTGGCAGCTAGAGAGTGCCGCGTTGACCACTGCGCATGAAGAAATGACCATCTGCAACGTTTGGTTTAGGTTTTAGGTGCATTTTTAATTTTATTGCTTAAATCGCATTTTCTCGACGAGCTGAGCACGTTTTCTGAAATGTGCTCCTCCCGTCACTCTGGTTGGGTGCGCATAGTAAAAAGTGCTCTTGGCAGCTAGAGAGTGCCGCGTTGACCACTGCACATGAAGAAATAACCACCTGCAAGTTTGGTTTAGGTTTTGTGCATTTTTAATTTTATTGCTTAAATCGCATTTTCTCGACGAGCTGAGCACGTTTTCTGAAATGTGCTCCTCCCGTCACTCTGGTTGGGTGCGCATAGTAAAAAGTCCTCTTGGCAGCTAGAGAGTGCCGCGTTGACCATTGCGCATGAAGAAATAACCACCTGCAACGTTTGGATTAGGCTTTAGGTGCATTTTTAATTTTATTGCTTAAATCGCATTTTCTCGACGAGCTGAGCATGTTTTCTGAATTGTGCTCCTCCCGTCACTCTGGTTCGGTGCGCATAGTAAAAAGTGCTCTTGGCAGCTAGAGAGTGCCGCGTTGACCACTGCGCATGAAGAAATGACCATCTGCAACGTTTGGTTTAGGTTTTGGGTTTATTTTTAATTTTATTGCTGAAATCGCATTTTCTCGACGAGCTGAGCACGTTTTCTGAAATGTGCTCCTCCCGTCACTCTGGTTGGGTGCGCATAGTAAAAAGTGCTCTTGGCAGCTAGAGAGTGCCGCGTTGACCACTGCGCATGAAGAAATAACCACCTGCAACGTTTGGTTTAGGTTTTACGTGCATTTTTAATTTTATTGCTTAAATCGCATTTTCTCGACGAGCTGAGCACGTTTTCTGAAATGTGCTCCTCCCGTCACTCTGGTTGGGTGCGCATAGTAAAAAGTGCTCTTGGCAGCTAGAGAGTGCCGCGTTGGACACTGCGCATGAAGAAATAACCACCTGCAACGTTTGGTTTAGGTTTTAGGTGCATTTTTAATTGTATTGCTTAAATCGCATTTTCTCGACGAGCTGAGCACGTTTTCTGAAATGTGCTCCTCCCGTCACTCTGGTTGGTTGCGCATAGTAAAAAGTGCTCTTGGCAGCTAGAGAGTGCCGCGTTGACCACTGCACATGAAGAAATAACCACCTGCAACGTTTGGTTTAGGTTTTAGGTGCATTTTTAATTTTATTGCTTAAATCGCATTTTCTCGACGAGCTGAGCACGTTTTCTGAAATGTGCTCCTCCCGTCACTCTTGTTGGGTGCGCATAGTAAAAAGTGCTCTTGGCAGCTAGAGAGTCTCGCGTTGACCACTGCGCATGAAGAAATAACCACCTGCAACGTTTGGTTTAGGTTTTAGGTGCATTTTTAATTTTATTGCTTAAATCGCATTTTCTCGACGAGCTGAGCACGTTTTCTGAAATGTGCTCCTCCCGTCACTCTGGTTGGGTGCGCATAGTAAAAAGTGCTCTTGGCAGCTAGAGAGTGCCGCGTTGACCACTGCGCATGAAGAAATAACCACCTGCAACGTTTGGTTTAGGTTTTAGGTGCATTTTTAATTTTATTGCTTAAATCGCATTTTCTCGACGAGCTGAGCACGTTTTCTGAAATGTGCTCCTCCCGTCACTCTGGTCGGGTGCGCATAGTAAAAAGTGCTCTTGGCAGCTAGAGAGTGCCGCGTTGACTGCTGCACATGAAGACATAACCACCCCCAACGTTTGGTTTAGGTTTTAGGTGCATTTTTAATTTTATTGCTTAAATCGCATTTTCTCGACGAGCTGAGCACGTTTTATGAAATGTGCTCCTCCCGTCACTCTGGTTGGGTGCGCATAGTAAAAAGTGCTCTTGGCAGCTAGAGAGTGCCGCGTTGACCACTGCGCATGAAGAAATAACCACCTGCAACGTTTGGTTTAGGTTTTGGGTGTATTTTTAATTTTATTGCTTAAATCGCATTTTCTCGACGAGCTGAGCACGTTTTCTGAAATGTGCTCCTCCCGTCACTCTGGTTGGGTGCGCATAGTAAAAAGTGCTCTTGGCAGCTAGAGAGTGCCGCGTTGACCACTGCGCATGAAGAAATAACCACCCGCAACGTTTGTTTTAGGTTTTGGGTGCATTTTTAATTTTATTGCTTAAATCGCATTTTCTCGTCGAGCTGAGCACGTTTTCAGAAATGTGCTCCTCCCGTCACTCTGGTTGGGTGTGCATAGTAAAAAGTGCTCTTGGAAGCTAGAGAGTGCCGCGTTGACCACTGCGCATGAAGAAATGTCCATCTGCAACGTTTGGTTTAGGTTTTGGGTGCATTTTTAATTTTATTGCTTAAATCGCATTTTCTCGACGAGCTGAGCACGTATTCTGAAATGTGCTCCTCCCGTCACTCTGGTTGGGTGCGCATAGTAAAAAGTGCTCTTGGCAGCTAGAGAGTGCCGCGTTGACCATTGCGCATGAAGAAATAACCACCTGCAACGTTTGGTTTAGGTTTTAGGTGCATTTTTAATTTTATTGCTTAAATCGCATTTTCTCGACGAGCTGAGCACGTTTTCTGAAATGTGCTCCTCCCGTCACTCTGGTTGGGTTTCGCATAGTAAAAAGTGCTCTTGGCAGCTAGAGAGTGCCGCGTTGACCACTGCGCATGAAGAAATAACCACCTGCAACGTTTGGTTTAGGTTTTGGGTGCATTTTTTATTTTATTGCTTAAATCGCATTTTCTCGTCGAGCTGAGCACGTTTTCTGAAATGTGCTCCTCCGGTCACTCTGGTTGGGTGCGCATAGTAAAAAGTGCTCTTGGCAGCTAGAGAGTGCCGCGTTGACCATTGCGCATAAAGAAATAACCACCTGCAACGTTTGGTTTAGGTTTTAGGTGCATTTTTAATTTTATTGCTTAAATCGCATTTTCTCGACGAGCAGAGCACGTTTTCTGAAATGTGCTCCTCCCGTCACTCTGGTTGGGTGCGCATAGTAAAAAGTGCTCTTGGCAGCTAGAGAGTGCCGCGTTGACCACTGCGCATGAAGAAATAACCACCTGCAACGTTTGGTTTAGGTTTTAGGTGCATTTTTTATTTTATTGCTTAAATCGCATTTTCTCGTCGAGCTGAGCACGTTTTCTGAAATGTGCTCCTCCCGTCACTCTGGTTGGGTGCGCATAGTAAAAAGTGCTCTTGGCAGCTAGAGAGTGCCGCGTTGGCCACTGCGCATGAAGAAATAACCACCTGCAACGTTTGGTTTAGGTTTTAGGTGCATTTTTAATTTTATTGCTTAAATCGCATTTTCTCGACGAGCTGAGCACGTTTTCTGAAATGTGCTCCTCCCGTCACTCTGGTTGGGTGCGCATAGTAAAAAGTGCTCATGGCAGCTAGAGAGTGCCGCGTTAACCACTGCCCATGAAGAAATAACCACCTGCAACGTTTGGTTTAGGTTTTAGGTGCATTTTTAATTTTATTGCTTAAATCGCATTTTCTCGACGAGCTGAGCACGTTTTCTGAAATATGCTCCTCCCGTCACTCTGGTTGGGTGCGCATAGTAAAAAGTGCTCTTGGCAGCTAGAGAGTGCCGCGTTGGCCACTGCGCATGAAGAAATAACCACCTGCAACGTTTGGTTTAGGTTTTAGGTGCATTTTTATTTTTATTGCTTAAATCGCATTTTCTCGACGAGCTGAGCACGTTTTCTGAAATGTGCTCCTCCCGTCACTCTGGTTGGGTGCGCATAGTAAAAAGTGCTCTTGGCAGCTAGAGAATGCCGCGTTGACCACTGCGCATGAAGAAATAACCACCTGCAACGTTTGGTTTAGGTTTTAGGTGCATTTTTAATTTTATTGCTTAAATCGCATTTTCTCGACGAGCTGAGCACGTTTTCTGAAATGTGCTCCTCCCGTCACTCTGGTTGGGTGCGCATAGTAAAAAGTGCTCTTGGCAGCTAGAGAGTGCCGCGTTGACGGCTGCACATGAAGAAATAACCACCTGCAACGTTTGGTTTAGGTTTTAGGTGCATTTTTAATTTTATTGCTTAAATAGCATTTTCTCGACGAGCTGAGCACGTTTTCTGAAATGTGCTCCTCCCGTCACTCTGGTTAGGTGCGCATAGTAAAAAGTGCTCTTGGCAGCTAGAGAGTGCCGCGTTGACCACTGCGCATGAAGAAATAACCACTTGCAACGTTTGGTTTAGGTTTTGGGTGCATTTTTAATTTTATTGCTTAAATCGCATTTTCTCGACGAGCTGAGCACGTTTTCTGAAATGTGCTCCTCCCGTCACTCTGGTTGGGTGCGCATAGTGAAAAGTGCTCTTGGCAGCTAGAGAGTGCCGCGTTGACCACTGCGCATGAAGAAATAACCACCTGCAACGTTTGGTTTAGGTTTTAGGTGCATTTTTAATTTTATTGCTTAAATCGCATTTTCTCGACGAGCTGAGCACGTTTTCTGAAATGTGCTCCTCCCGTCACTCTGGTTGGGTGCGCATAGTAAAAAGTGCTCATGGCAGCTAGAGAGTGCCGCGTTGACCACTGCCCATGAAGAAATAACCACCTGCTACGTTTGGGTTAGGTTTTAGGTGCATTTTTAATTTTATTGCTTAAATCGCATTTTCTCGACGAGCTGAGCACGTTTTCTGAAATGTGCTCCTCCCGTCACTCTGGTTGGGCGCGCATAGTAAAATGTGCTCTTGGCAGCTAGAGAGTGCCGCGTTGACCACTGGGCATGAAGAAATAACCACCTGCAACGTTTGGTTTAGGTTTTGGGTGCATTTTTAATTTTATTGCTTAAATCGCATTTTCTGGACGAGCTGAGCACGTTTTCTGAAATGTGCTCCTCCCGTCACTCTGGTTGGGTGCGCATAGTAAAAAGTGCTCTTGGCAGCTAGAGATTGCCGCGTTGACCACTGCGCATGAAGAAATGACCATCTGCAACGTTTGGTTTAGGTTTTAGGTGCATTTTTAATGTTATTGCTTAAATCGCATTTTCTCGACGAGCTGAGCACGTTTTCTGAAATGTGCTCCTCCCGTCACTCTGGTTGGGTGCGCATAGTAAAAAGTGCTCTTGGCAGCTAGAGAGTGCCGCGTTGACCACTGCGCATGAAGAATTAACCACCTGCAACGTTTGGTTTAGGTTTTGGGTGCATTTTTAATTTTATTGCTTAAATCGCATTTTCTCGTCGAGCTGAGCACGTTTTCGTAAATGTGCTCCTCCCGTCACTCTGGTTGGGTGCGCATAGTAAAAAGTGCTCTTGGCAGCTAGAGAATGCCGCGTTGACCACTGCGCATGAAGAAATAACCACCTGCAACGTTTGGTTTAGGTTTTAGGTGCATTTTTAATTTTATTGCTTAAATCGCATTTTCTCGACGAGCTGAGCACGTTTTCTGAAATGTGCTCCTCCCGTCACTCTGGTTGGGTGCGCATAGTAAAAAGTGCTCTTGGCAGCTAGAGAGTGCCGCGTTGACGGCTGCACATGAAGAAATAACCACCTGCAACGTTTGGTTTAGGTTTTAGGTGCATTTTTAATTTTATTGCTTAAATAGCATTTTCTCGACGAGCTGAGCACGTTTTCTGAAATGTGCTCCTCCCGTCACTCTGGTTGGGTGCGCATAGTAAAAAGTGCTCTTGGCAGCTAGAGAGTGCCGCGTTGACCACTGCGCATGAAGAAATAACCACTTGCAACGTTTGGTTTAGGTTTTGGGTGCATTTTTAATTTTATTGCTTAAATCGCATTTTCTCGACGAGCTGAGCACGTTTTCTGAAATGTGCTCCTCCCGTCACTCTGGTTGGGTGCGCATAGTGAAAAGTGCTCTTGGCAGCTAGAGAGTGCCGCGTTGACCACTGCGCATGAAGAAATAACCACCTGCAACGTTTGGTTTAGGTTTTAGGTGCATTTTTAATTTTATTGCTTAAATCGCATTTTCTCGACGAGCTGAGCACGTTTTCTGAAATGTGCTCCTCCCGTCACTCTGGTTGGGTGCGCATAGTAAAAAGTGCTCATGGCAGCTAGAGAGTGCCGCGTTGACCACTGCCCATGAAGAAATAACCACCTGCTACGTTTGGGTTAGGTTTTAGGTGCATTTTTAATTTTATTGCTTAAATCGCATTTTCTCGACGAGCTGAGCACGTTTTCTGAAATGTGCTCCTCCCGTCACTCTGGTTGGGTGCGCATAGTAAAATGTGCTCTTGGCAGCTAGAGAGTGCCGCGTTGACCACTGGGCATGAAGAAATAACCACCTGCAACGTTTGGTTTAGGTTTTTGGTGCATTTTTAATTTTATTGCTTAAATCGCATTTTCTGGACGAGCTGAGCACGTTTTCTGAAATGTGCTCCTCCCGTCACTCTGGTTGGGTGCGCATAGTAAAAAGTGCTCTTGGCAGCTAGAGATTGCCGCGTTGACCACTGCGCATGAAGAAATGACCATCTGCAACGTTTGGTTTAGGTTTTAGGTGCATTTTTAATGTTATTGCTTAAATCGCATTTTCTCGACGAGCTGAGCACGTTTTCTGAAATGTGCTCCTCCCGTCACTCTGGTTGGGTGCGCATAGTAAAAAGTGCTCTTGGCAGCTAGAGAGTGCCGCGTTGACCACTGCGCATGAAGAAATAACCACCTGCAACGTTTGGTTTAGGTTTTGGGTGCATTTTTAATTTTATTGCTTAAATCGCATTTTCTCGTCGAGCTGAGCACGTTTTCTGAAATGTGCTCCTTCCGTCACTCTGGTTGGGTGCGCATAGTAAAAAAGTGCTCTTGGCAGCTAGAGATTGCCGCGTTGACCACTGCGCATGAAGAAATGACCATCTGCAACGTTTGGTTTAGGTTTTGGGTGCATTTTTAATTTTATTGCTTAAATCGCATTTTCTCGACGAGCTGAGCACGTTTTCTGAAACGTGCTCCTCCCGTCACTCTGGTTGGGTGCGCATAGTAAAAAGTGCTCTTGGCAGCTAGAGAGTGCCGCGTTGACTGCTGCGCATGAAGAAATAACCACCTGCAACGTTTGGTTTAGGTTTTGGGTGCATTTTTAATTTTATTGCTTAAATCGCATTTTCTCGTCGAGCTGAGCACGTTTTCTGAAATGTGCTCCTTCCGTCACTCTGGTTGGGTGCGCATAGTAAAAAAGTGCTCTTGGCAGCTAGAGATTGCCGCGTTGACCACTGCGCATGAAGAAATGACCATCTGCAACGTTTGGTTTAGGTTTTGGTTGCATTTTTAATTTTATTGCTTAAATCGCATTTTCTCGACGAGCTGAGCACGTTTTCTGAAACGTGCTCCTCCCGTCACTCTGGTTGGGTGCGCATAGTAAAAAGTGCTCTTGGCAGCTAGAGAGTGCCGCGTTGACTGCTGCGCATGAAGAAATAACCACCTGCAACGTTTGGTTTAGGTTTTAGGTGCATTTTTAATTTTATTGCTTAAATCGCATTTTCTCGACGAGCTGAGCACGTTTTCTGAAATGTGCTCCTCCCGTCACTCTGGTTGGGTGCGCATGGTAAAAAGTGCTCTTGGCAGCTAGAGAGTGCCGCGTTGACCACTGCGCATGAAGAAATAACCGCCTGCAACGTTTGGTTTAGGTTTTGGGTGCATTTTTAAATGTATTGCTTAAATCGCATTTTCTCGTCGAGCTGAGCACGTTTTCTGTAATGTGCTCCTCCCGTCACTCTGGTTGGGTGCGCATAGTAAAAAGTGCTCTTGGCAGCTAGAGAGTGCCGCGTTGACCACTGCGCATTTAGAAATGACCATCTGCAAAGTTTGGTTTAGGTTTTGGGTGCATTTTTAATTTTATTGCTTAAATCGCATTTTCTCGACGAGCTGAGCACGTTTTCTGAAATGTGCTCCTCCCGTCACTCTGGTTGGGTGCGCATAGTAAAAAGTGCTCTTGGCAGCTAGAGAGTGCCGCGTTGACCACTGCGCATGAAGAAATAACCACCCCCAACGTTTGGTTTAGGTTTTAGGTGCATTTTTAATTTTATTGCTTAAATCGCATTTTCTCGACGAGCTGAGCCCGTTTTCTGAAATGTGCTCCTCCCGTCACTCTGGTTGGGTGCGCATAGTAAAAAGAGTGCTCTTGGCAGCTAGAGAGTGCCGCGTTGACCACTGCGCATGAAGAAATAACCACCTGCAACGTTTGGTTTAGGTTTTGGGTGCATTTTTAATTTTATTGCTTAAATCGCATGTTCTCGACGACCTGTGCACGTTTCCTGAAATGTGCTCCTCCCGTCACTCTGGTTGGGTGCGCATAGTAAAAAGTGCTCTTGGCAGCTAGAGAGTGCCGCGTTGACCACTGCGCATGAAGAAATAACCACCTGCAACGTTTGGTTTAGGTTTTATGTGCATTTTTAATTTTATTGCTTTAATCGCATTTTCTCGACGAGCTGAGCACGTTTTCTGAAATGTGCTCCTCCCGTCACTCTGGTTGGGTGCGCATAGTAAAAAGTGCTCTTGTCAGCTAGAGAGTGCCGCGTTGACCACTGCGCATGAAGAAATAACCACGTGCAACGTTTGTTTTAGGTTTTGGGTGCATTTTTAATTTTATTGCTTAAATTGCATTTTCTCGACGAGCTGAGCACGTTTTCTGAAATGTGCTCCTCCCGTCACTCTGGTTGGGTGCGCATAGTAAAAAGTGCTCTTGGCAGCTAGAGAGTGCCACGTTGACCACTGCGCATGAAGAAATGACCATCTGCAACGTTTGGTTTAGGTTTTAGGTGCATTTTTAATTTTATTGCTTAAATCGCATTTTCTCGACGAGCTGAGCACGTTTTCTGAAATGTGCTCCTCCCGTCACTCTGGTTGGGTGCGCATAGTAAAAAGTGCTCTTGGCAGCTAGAGAGTGCCGCGTTGACCATTGCGCATGAAGAAATAACCAACTGCAACGTTTGGTTTAGGTTTTAGGTGCATTTTTAATTTTATTGCTTAAATCGCATTTTCTCGACGAGCAGAGCACGTTTTCTGAAATGTGCTCCTCCCGTCACTCTGGTTGGGTGCGCATAGTAAAAAGTGCTCTTGGCAGCTAGAGAGTGCCGCGTTGACCACTGCGCATGAAGAAATAACCACCTGCAAGTTTGGTTTAGGTTTTAGGTGCATTTTTAATTTTATTGCTTAAATCGCATTTTCTCGACGAGCTGAGCACGTTTTCTGAAATGTGCTCCTCCCGTCACTCTGGTTGGGTGCGCATAGTAAAAAGTGCTCTTGGCAGCTAGAGAGTGCCGCGTTGACCACTGCGCATGAAGAAATAACCACCTGCAACGTTTGGTTTAGGTTTTGGGTGCATTTTTAATTTGATTGCTTAAATCGCAATTTCTGGACGAGCTGAGCAAGTTTTCTGAAATGTGCTCCTCCCGTCACTCTGGTTGGGTGCGCATAGTAAAAAGTGCTCTTGGCAGCTAGAGAGTGCCGCGTTGACCACTGCGCATGAAAAAATGACCATCTGCAACGTTTGGTTTAGGTTTTAGGTGCATTTTTAATTTTATTGCCTAAATCGCATTTTCTCGACGAGCTGAGCATGTTTTCTGAAATGTGCTCCTCCCGTCACTCTGGTTGGGTGCGCATACTAAAAAGTGCTCTTGGCAGCTAGAGAGTGCCGCGTTGACCACTGCGCATGAAGAAATAACCACCTGCAACGTTTGGTTTAGGTTTTAGGTGCATTTTTAATTCTATTGCTTAAATCGCATTTTCTGGACGAGCTGAGCACGTTTTCTGAAATGTGCTCCTCCCGTCACTCTGGTTGGGTGCGCATAGTAAAAAGTGCTCTTGGCAGCTAGAGAGTGCCGCGTTGACCACTACGCATGAAGAAATAACCACCTGCAACGTTTGGTTTAGGTTTTAGGTGCATTTTTAATTTTATTGCTTAAATCGCATTTTCTCGACGAGCTGAGCACGTTTTCTGAAATGTGCTCCTCCCGTCACTCTGGTTGGGTGCGCATAGTAAAAAGTGCTCTTGGCAGCTAGAGAGTGCCGCGTTGACCACTGCGCATGAAGAAATGACCATCTGCAACGTTTGGTTTAGGTTTTAGGTGCATTTTTAAGTTTATTGCTTTAATTGCATTTTCTCGACGTGCTGAGCACGTTTTCTGAAATGTGCTCCTCCCGTCACTCTGGTTGGGTGCGCATACTAAAAAGTGCTCTTGGCAGCTAGAGAGTGCCGCGTTGACCACTGCGCATGAAGAAATAACCACCTGCAACGTTTGGTTTAGGTTTTAGGTGCATTTTTAATTTTATTGCTTAAATCGCATTTTCTCGACGAGCTGAGCACGTTTTCTGAAATGTGCTCCTCCCGTCACTCTGGTCGGGTGCGCATAGTAAAAAGTGCTCTTGGCAGCTAGAGAGTGCCGCGTTGACTGCTGCACATGAAGAAATAACCACCCCCAACGTTTGGTTTAGGTTTTAGGTGCATTTTTAATTTTATTGCTTAAATCGCATTTTCTCGACGAGCTGAGCACGTTTTCTGAAATGTGCTCCTCCCGTCACTCTGGTTGGGTGAGCATAGTAAAAAGTTCTCTTGGCAGCTAGAGAGTGCCGCGTTGACCACTGCGCATGAAGAAATAAGCACCTGCAACGTTTGGTTTAGGTTTTGGGTGCATTTTTAATTTTATTGCTTAAATCGAATTTTCTCGACGAGCTGAGCACGTTTTCTGAAATGTGCTCCTCCCGTCACTCTGGTTGGGTGCGCATAGTAAAAAGTGCTCTTGGCAGCTAGAGAGTGCCGCGTTGACCACTGCGCATGAAGAAATAACCACCTGCAACGTTTGGTTTAGGTTTTGTGTGCATTTTTAATTTTATTGCTTAAATCGCATTTTCTCGACGAGCTGAGCACGTTTTCTGAAATGTGCTCCTCCCGTCACTCTGGTCGGGTGCGCATACTAAAAAGTGCTCTTGGCAGCTAGAGAGTGCCGCGTTGACTGCTGCACATGAAGAAATAACCACCCCCAACGTTTGGTTTAGGTTTTAGGTGCATTTTTAATTTTATTGCTTAAATCGCATTTTCTCTACGAGCTGAGCACGTTTTCTGAAATGTGCTCCTCCCGTCACTCTGGTTGGGTGCGCATAGTAAAAAGTGCTCTTGGCAGCTAGAGAGTGCCGCGTTGACCACTGCGCATGAAGAAATAACCGCCTGCAACGTTTGGTTTAGGTTTTGGCTGCATTTTTAATTTTATTGCTTAAATCGCATTTTCTCGTCGAGCTGAGCACGTTTTCTGAAATGTGCTCCTCCCGTCACACTGGTTGGGTGCGCATAGTAAAAAGTGCTCTTGGCAGCTAGAGAGTGCCGCGTTGACCACTGCGCATGAAGAAATGACCATCTGCAACGTTTGGTTTAGGTTTTGGGTGCATTTTTAATTTTATTGCTTAAATCGCATTTTCTCGACGAGCTGAGCACGTTTTCTGAAATGTGCGCCTCCCGTCACTCTGGTTGGGTGCGCATAGTAAAAAGTGCTCTTGGCAGCTAGAGAGTGCCGCGTTGACCACTGCGCATGAAGAAATAACCACCTGCAACGTTTGGTTTAGGTTTTAGGTGCATTTTTAATTTTATTGCTTAAATCGCATTTTCTCGACGAGCTGAGCACGTTTTCTGAAATGTGCTCTTCCCGTCACTCTGGTTGGGTGCGCATAGTAAAAAGTGCTCTTGGCAGCTAGAGAGTGCCGCGTTGACCACTGCACATGAAGAAATAACCACCTGCAAGTTTGGTTTAGGTTTTAGGTGCATTTTTAATTTTATTGCTTAAATCGCATTTTCTCGACGAGCTGAGCACGTTTTCTGAAATGTGCTCCTCCCGTCACTCTGGTCGGGTGCGCATAGTAAAAAGTGCTCTTGGCAGCTAGAGAGTGCCGCGTTGACTGCTGCACATGAAGAAATAACCACCCCCAACGTTTGGTTTAGGTTTTAGGTGCATTTTTAATTTTATTGCTTAAATCGCATTTTCTCTACGAGCTGAGCACGTTTTCTGAAATGTGCTCCTCCCGTCACTCTGGTTGGGTGCGCATAGTAAAAAGTGCTCTTGGCAGCTAGAGAGTGCCGCGTTGACCACTGCGCATGAAGAAATAACCACGTGCAACGTTTGGTTTAGGTTTTGGGTGCATTTTTAATTTTATTGCTTAAATCGCATTTTCTCGTCGAGCTGAGCACGTTTTCAGAAATGTGCTCCTCCCGTCACTCTGGTTGGGTGTGCATAGTAAAAAGTGCTCTTGGCAGCTAGAGAGTGCCGCGTTGACCACTGCGCATGAAGAAATGACCATCTGCAACGTTTGGTTTAGGTTTTGGGTGCATTTTTAATTTTATTGCTTAAATCGCATTTTCTCGACGAGCTGAGCACGTTTTCTGAAATGTGCTCCTCCCGTCACTCTGGTTGGCTGCGCATAGTAAAAAGTGCTCTTGGCAGCTAGAGAGTGCCGCGTTGACCATTGCGCATGAAGAAATAACCACCTGCAACGTTTGGTTTATGTTTTAGGTGCATTTTTAATTTTATTGCTTAAATCGCATTTTCTCGACGAGCTGAGCACGTTTTCTGAAATGTGCTCCTCCCGTCACTCTGGTTGAGTGAGCATAGTAAAAAGTGCTCTTGGCAGCTAGAGAGTGCCGCGTTGACCACTGCGCATGAAGAAATAACCACCTGCAACGTTTGGTTTAGGTTTTGGGTGCATTTTTAATTTTATTGCTTAAATCGCATTTTCTGGACGAGCTGAGCACGTTTTCTGAAATGTGCTCCTCCCGTCACTCTGGTTGGGTGCGCATAGTAAAAAGTGCTCTTGGCAGCTAGAGAGTGCCGCGTTGACCACTGCGCATGAAAAAATAACCACCTGCAACGTTTGGTTTAGGTTTTGGGTGCATTTTTAATTTCATTGCTTAAATCGCATTTTCTCGACGAGCTGAGCACGTTTTCTGAAATGTGCTCCTCCCGTCACTCTAGTTGGGTGCGCATAGTAAAAAGTGCTCTTGGCAGCTAGAGAGTGCCGCGTTGACCACTGCGCATGAAGAAATAACCACCTGCAACGTTTGGTTTAGGTTTTAGGTGCATTTTTAATTTTATTGCTTAAATCGCATTTCTCGACGAGCTGAGCACGTTTTCTAAAATGTTCTCCTCCCGTCACTCTGGTTGGGTGTGCATAGTAAAAAGTGCTCTTGGCAGCTAGAGAGTGCCGCGTTGACCACTGCGCATGAAGAAATAACCACGTGCAACGTTTGTTTTAGGTTTTGGGTGCATTTTTAATTTTATTGCTTAAATCGCATTTTCTCGTCGAGCTGAGCACGTTTTCTGAAATGTGCTCCTCCCGTCACTCTGGTTGGGTGCGCATAGTAAAAAGTGCTCTTGGCAGCTAGAGAGTGCCGCGTTGACCACTGCGCATGAAGAAATAACCACCTGCAACGTTTGGTTTAGGTTTTGGGTGCATTTTTAATTTTATTGCTTAAATTGCATTTTCTCGTCGAGCTGAGCACGTTTTCTGAAATGTGCTCCTTCCGTCACTCTGGTTGGGTGCGCATAGTAAAAAAGTGCTCTTGGCAGCTAGAGATTGCCGCGTTGACCACTGCGCATGAAGAAATGACCATCTGCAACGTTTGGTTTAGGTTTTGGGTGCATTTTTAATTTTATTGCTTAAATCGCATTTTCTCGACGAGCTGAGCACGTTTTCTGAAATGTGCTCCTCCCGTCACTCTGGTTGGGTGCGCATAGTAAAAAGTGCTCTTGGCAGCTAGAGAGTGCCGCGTTGACCACTGCGCATGAAGAAATAACCACCTGCAACGTTTGGTTTAGGTTTTGGGTGCATTTTTAATTTTATTGCTTAAATTGCATTTTCTCGTCGAGCTGAGCACGTTTTCTGAAATGTGCTCCTTCCGTCACTCTGGTTGGGTGCGCATAGTAAAAAAGTGCTCTTGGCAGCTAGAGATTGCCGCGTTGACCACTGCGCATGAAGAAATGACCATCTGCAACGTTTGGTTTAGGTTTTGGGTGCATTTTTAATTTTATTGCTTAAATCGCATTTTCTCGACGAGCTGAGCACGTTTTCTGAAACGTGCTCCTCCCGTCACTCTGGTTGGGTGCGCATAGTAAAAAGTGCTCTTGGCAGCTAGATAGTGCCGCGTTGACTGCTGCGCATGAAGAAATAACCACCTGCAACGTTTGGTTTAGGTTTTGGGTGCATTTTTAATTTTATTGCTTAAATCGCATTTTCTCGTCGAGCTGAGCACGTTTTCTGAAATGTGCTCCTTCCGTCACTCTGGTTGGGTGCGCATAGTAAAAAGTGTTCTTGGCAGCTAGAGAGTGCCGCGTTGACCACTGCGCATGAAGAAATAACCACCTGCAACGTTTGGTTTAGGTTTTGGGTGCATTTTTAATTTTATTGCTTAAATCGCATTTTCTGGACGAGCTGAGCACGTTTTCTGAAATGTGATCCTCCCGTCACTCTGGTTGGGTGCGCATATTAAAAAGTGCTCTTGGCAGCTAGAGAGTGCCGCGTTGACCACTGCGCATGAAGAAATAACAGCCTGCAACGTTTGGTTTAGGTTTTAGGTGCATTTTTAATTTTATTGCTTAAATCGCATTTTCTCGACGAGCTGAGCACGTTTCCTGAAATGTGCTCCTCCCGTCACTCTGGTTGGGTGCGCATAGTAAAAAGTGCTCTTGGCAGCTAGAGAGTGCCGCGTTGACCACTGCGCATGAAGAAATAACCACCTGCAACGTTTGGTTTAGGTTTTGGGTGCATTTTTAATTTTATTGCTTAAATTGCATTTTCTCGTCGAGCTGAGCACGTTTTCTGAAATGTGCTCCTTCCGTCACTCTGGTTGGGTGCGCATAGTAAAAAGGTGCTCTTGGCAGCTAGAGATTGCCGCGTTGACCACTGCGCATGAAGAAATGACCATCTGCAACGTTTGGTTTAGGTTTTGGGTGCATTTTTAATTTTATTGCTTAAATCGCATTTTCTCGACGAGCTGAGCACGTTTTCTGAAACGTGCTCCTCCCGTCACTCTGGTTGGGTGCGCATAGTAAAAAGTGCTCTTGGCAGCTAGATAGTGCCGCGTTGACTGCTGCGCATGAAGAAATGACCATCTGCAACGTTTGGTTTAGGTTTTGGGTGCTTTTTAATTTTATTGCTTAAATCGCATTTTCTCGACGAGGTGAGCACGTTTTCTGAAATGTGCTCCTCCCGTCACTCTGGTTGGGTGCGCATATTAAAAAGTGCTCTTGGCAGCTAGAGAGTGCCGCGTTGACCACTGCGCATGAAGAAATGACCATCTGCAACGTTTGGTTTAGGTTTTAGGTGCATTTTTAATTTTATTGCTTAAATCGCATTTTCTCGACGAGCTGAGCACGTTTTCTGAAATGTGCTCCTCCCGTCACTCTGGTTGGGTGCGCATAGTGAAAAGTGCTCTTGGCAGCTAGAGAGTGCCGCGTTGACCACTGCGCATGAAGAAATAACAGCCTGCAACGTTTGGTTTAGGTTTTAGGTGCATTTTTAATTTTATTGCTTAAATCGCATTTTCTCGACGAGCTGAGCACGTTTTCTGAAATGTGCTCCTCCCGTCACTCTGGTTGGGTGCGCATAGTAAAAAGTGCTCTTGGCAGCTAGAGAGTGCCGCGTTGACCACTGCACATGAAGAAATAACCACCTGCAAGTTTGGTTTTTGTTTTAGGTGCATTTTTAATTTTATTGCTTAAATCGCATTTTCTCGACAAGCTGAGCACGTTTTCTGAAATGTGCTCCTCCCGTCACTCTGGTTGGGTGCGCATAGTAAAAAGTGCTCTTGGCAGCTAGAGAGTGCCGCGTTGACCACTGCGCATGAAGAAATAACCACCTGCAACGTTTGGTTTAGGTTTTAGGTCTATTTTTAATTTTATTGCTTAAATCGCATTTTCTCGACGAGCTGAGCACGTTTTCTAAAATGTGCTCCTCCCGTCACTCTGGTTGGGTGCGCATAGTAAAAAGTGCTCTTGGCAGCTAGAGAGTGCCGCTTTGACCACTGCGCATGAAGAAATAACCACCTGCAACGTTTGGTTTAGGTTTTAGGTGCATCTTTAATTTTATTGCTTAAATCGCATTTTCTCGACGAGCTGAGCACGTTTTCTGAAATGTGCTCCTCCCCTCACTCTGGTTGGGTGCGCATAGTAAAAAGTGCTCTTGGCAGCTAGAGAGTGCCGCGTTGACCACTGCGCATGAAGAAATAACCGCCTGCAACGTTTGGTTTAGGTTTTGGGTGCATTTTTAATTTTATTGCTTAAATTGCATTTTCTCGTCGAGCTGAGCACGTTTTCTGAAATGTGCTCCTCCCGTCACTCTGGTTGGGTGCGCATAGTAAAAAGGGCTCTTAGCAGCTAGAGAGTGCCGCGTTGACCACTGCGCATGAAGAAATGACCATCTGCAACGTTTGGTTTAGGTTTTGGGTGCATTTTTAATTGTATTGCTTAAATCGCATTTTCTCGACGAGCTGAGCACGTTTTCTGAAATGTGCTCCTCCCGTCACTCTGGTTGGGTGCGCATAGTAAAAAGTGCTCTTGGCAGCTAGAGAGTGCCGCGTTGACCACTGCGCATGAAGAAATAACCACCCCCAACGTTTGGTTTAGGTTTTAGGTGCATTTTTAATTTTATTGCTTAAATCGCATTTTCTCGACGAGCTGAGCCCGTTTTCTGAAATGTGCTCCTCCCGTCACTCTGGTTGGGTGCGCATAGTAAAAAGAGTGCTCTTGGCAGCTAGAGAGTGCCGCGTTGACCACTGCGCATGAAGAAATAACCACCTGCAACGTTTGGTTTAGGTTTTGGGTGCATTTTTAATTTTATTGCTTAAATCGCATGTTCTCGACGACCTGTGCACGTTTCCTGAAATGTGCTCCTCCCGTCACTCTGGTTGGGTGCGCATAGTAAAAAGTGCTCTTGGCAGCTAGAGAGTGCCGCGTTGACCACTGCGCATGAAGAAATGACCATCTGCAACGTTTGGTTTAGGTTTTAGGTGCATTTTTAATTTTATTGCTTAAATCGCATTTTCTCGACGAGCTGAGCACGTTTTCTGAAATGTGCTCCTCCCGTCACTCTGGTTGGGTGCGCATAGTAAAAAGTGCTCTTGGCAGCTAGAGAGTGCCGCGTTGACCATTGCGCATGAAGAAATAACCAACTGCAACGTTTGGTTTAGGTTTTAGGTGCATTTTTAATTTTATTGCTTAAATCGCATTTTCTCGTCGAGCTGAGCACGTTTTCTGAAATGTGCTCCTCCCGTCACTCTGGTTGGGTGCGCATAGTAAAAAGTGCTCTTGGCAGCTAGAGAGTGCCGCGTTGACTGCTGCACATGAAGTAATAACAACCCCCAACGTTTGGTTTATGTTTTAGGTGCATTTTTAATTTTATTGCTTAAATCGCATTTTCTCGACGAGCTGAGCACGTTTTCTGAAATGTGCTCCTCCCGTCACTCTGGTTGGGTGCGCATAGTAAAAAGTGCTCTTGGCAGCTAGAGAGTGCCGCGTTGACTGCTGCACATGAAGAAATAACAACCCCCAACGTTTGGTTTAGGTTTTAGGTGCATTTTTAATTTTATTGCTTAAAACACATTTTCTCGACGAGCTGAGCACGTTTTCTGAAATGTGCTCCTCCCGTCACTCTGGTTGGGTGCGCATAGTAAAAAGTGCTCTTGGCAGCTAGAGAGTGCCATGTTGACCACTGCGCATGAAGAAATCACCACCTGCAACGTTTGGTTTAGGTTTTGTGTGCATTTTTAATTTTATTGCTTAAATCGCATTTTCTCGACGAGCTGAGCACGTTTTCTGAAATGTGCTCCTCCCGTCA
This sequence comes from Syngnathus scovelli, assembly GCF_024217435.2. NCBI lineage: Eukaryota > Metazoa > Chordata > Actinopteri > Syngnathiformes > Syngnathidae > Syngnathus > Syngnathus scovelli. The sequence continues at coordinate 3,698,235 of NC_090859.1, forward strand.
CTCTGGTCGGGTGCGCATACTAAAAAGTGCTCTTGGCAGCTAGAGAGTGCCGCGTTGACTGCTGCGCATGAAGAAATAACCACCTGCAACGTTTGGTTTAGGTTTTAGGTGCATTTTTAATTTTATTGCTTAAATCGCATTTTCTCGACGAGCTGAGCACGTTTTCTGAAATGTGCTCCTCCCGTCACTCTGGTTGGGTGCGCATAGTAAAAAGTGCTCTTGGCAGCTAGAGAGTGCCGCGTTGACCACTGCGCATGCAGAAATGACCATCTGCAACGTTTGGTTTAGGTTTTAGGTGCATTTTTAATTTTATTGCTTTAATCGCATTTTCTCGACGAGCTGAGCACGTTTTCTGAAATGTGCTCCTCCCGTCACTCTGGTTGGGTGCGCATAGTAAAAAGTGCTCTTGGCAGCTAGAGAGTGCCGCGTTGACCACTGCGCATGAAGAAATAACCACCTGCAACGTTTGGTTTAGGTTTTGGGTGCATTTTTAATTTCATTGCTTAAATCGCATTTTCTCGACGAGCTGAGCACGTTTTCTGAAATGTGCTCCTCCCGTCACTCTGGTTGGGTGCGCATAGTAAAAAGTGCTCTTGGCAGCTAGAGAGTGCCGCGTTGACCACTGCGCATGAAGAAATAACCACCTGCAACGTTTGGTTTAGGTTTTAGGTGAATTTTTAATTTTATTGCTTAAATCGCATTTTCTCTACGAGCTGAGCACGTTTTCTGAAATGTGCTCCTCCCGTCACTCTGGTTGGGTGCGCATAGTAAAAAGTGCTCTTGGCAGCTAGAGAGTGCCGCGTTGACCATTGCCCATGAAGAAATAACCGCCTGCAACGTTTGGTTTAGGCTTTGGGTGCATTTTTAATTTTATTGCTTAAATCGCATTTTCTCGTCGAGCTGAGCACGTTTTCTGAAATGTGCTCCTCCCGTCACTCTGGTTGGGTGCGCATAGTAAAAAGTGCTCTTGGCAGCTAGAGAGTGCCGCGTTGACCACTGCGCATGAAGAAATGACCATCTGCAACGTTTGGTTTAGGTTTTGGGTGCATTTTTAATTTTATTGCTTAAATCGCATTTTCTCGACGAGCTGAGCACGTTTTCTGAAATGTGCTCCTCCCGTCACTCTGGTTGGGTGCGCATAGTAAAAAGTGCTCTTGGCAGCTAGAGAGTGCCGCGTTGACCACTGTGCATGAAGAAAGAGCCACCCCCAACGTTTGGTTTAGGTTTTAGGTGCATTTTTAATTTTATTGCTTAAATCGCATTTTCTCGACGAGCTGAGCACGTTTTCTGAAATGTGCTCCTCCCGTCACTCTGGTTGGGTGCGCATAGTAAAAAGTGCTCATGGCAGCTAGAGAGTGCCGCGTTGACCACTGCCCATGAAGAAATAACCACCTGCAACGTTTGGTTTAGGTTTTAGGTGCATTTTTAATTTTATTGCTTAAATCGCATTTTCTCGACGAGCTGAGCACGTTTTCTGAAATGTGCTCCTCCCGTCACTCTGGTTGGGTGCGCATAGTAAAAAGTGTTCTTGGCAGCTAGAGAGTGCCGCGTTGACCACTGCGCATGAAGAAATAACCACCTGCAACGTTTGGTTTAGGTTTTGGGTGCATTTTTAATTTTATTGCTTAAATCGCATTTTCTGGACGAGCTGAGCACGTTTTCTGAAATGTGCTCCTCCCGTCACTCTGGTTGGGTGCGCATAGTAAAAAGTGCTCTTGGCAGCTAGAGAGTGCCGCGTTGACCACTGCGCATGAAGAAATGACCATCTGCAACGTTTGGTTTAGGTTTTAGGTGCATTTTTAATTTTATTTCTTAAATCGCATTTTCTCGACGAGCTGAGCACGTTTTCTGAAATGTGCTCCTCCCGTCACTCTGGTTGGGTGCGCATAGTAAAAAGTGCTCTTGGCAGCTAGAGAGTGCCGCGTTGACCATTGCGCATGAAGAAATAACCAACTGCAACGTTTGGTTTAGGTTTTAGGTGCATTTTTAATTTTATTGCTTAAATCGCATTTTCTCGACGAGCTGAGCACGTTTTCTGAAATGTGCTCCTCCCGTCACTCTGGTCGGGTGCGCATAGTAAAAAGTGCTCTTGGCAGCTAGAGAGTGCCGCGTTGACTGCTGCACATGAAGACATAACCACCCCCAACGTTTGGTTTAGGTTTTAGGTGCATTTTTAATTTTATTGCTTAAATCGCATTTTCTCGACGAGCTGAGCACGTTTTATGAAATGTGCTCCTCCCGTCACTCTGGTTGGGTGCGCATAGTAAAAAGTGCTCTTGGCAGCTAGAGAGTGCCGCGTTGACCACTGCGCATGAAGAAATAACCACCTGCAACGTTTGGTTTAGGTTTTGGGTGTATTTTTAATTTTATTGCTTAAATCGCATTTTCTCGACGAGCTGAGCACGTTTTCTGAAATGTGCTCCTCCCGTCACTCTGGTTGGGTGCGCATAGTAAAAAGTGCTCTTGGCAGCTAGAGAGTGCCGCGTTGACCACTGCGCATGAAGAAATAACCACCCGCAACGTTTGTTTTAGGTTTTGGGTGCATTTTTAATTTTATTGCTTAAATCGCATTTTCTCGTCGAGCTGAGCACGTTTTCAGAAATGTGCTCCTCCCGTCACTCTGGTTGGGTGTGCATAGTAAAAAGTGCTCTTGGAAGCTAGAGAGTGCCGCGTTGACCACTGCGCATGAAGAAATGTCCATCTGCAACGTTTGGTTTAGGTTTTGGGTGCATTTTTAATTTTATTGCTTAAATCGCATTTTCTCGACGAGCTGAGCACGTATTCTGAAATGTGCTCCTCCCGTCACTCTGGTTGGGTGCGCATAGTAAAAAGTGCTCTTGGCAGCTAGAGAGTGCCGCGTTGACCATTGCGCATGAAGAAATAACCACCTGCAACGTTTGGTTTAGGTTTTAGGTGCATTTTTAATTTTATTGCTTAAATCGCATTTTCTCGACGAGCTGAGCACGTTTTCTGAAATGTGCTCCTCCCGTCACTCTGGTTGGGTTTCGCATAGTAAAAAGTGCTCTTGGCAGCTAGAGAGTGCCGCGTTGACCACTGCGCATGAAGAAATAACCACCTGCAACGTTTGGTTTAGGTTTTGGGTGCATTTTTTATTTTATTGCTTAAATCGCATTTTCTCGTCGAGCTGAGCACGTTTTCTGAAATGTGCTCCTCCGGTCACTCTGGTTGGGTGCGCATAGTAAAAAGTGCTCTTGGCAGCTAGAGAGTGCCGCGTTGACCATTGCGCATGAATAAATAACCACCTGCAACGTTTGGTTTAGGTTTTAGGTGCATTTTTAATTTTATTGCTTAAATCGCATTTTCTCGACGAGCAGAGCACGTTTTCTGAAATGTGCTCCTCCCGTCACTCTGGTTGGGTGCGCATAGTAAAAAGTGCTCTTGGCAGCTAGAGAGTGCCGCGTTGACCACTGCGCATGAAGAAATAACCACCTGCAACGTTTGGTTTAGGTTTTAGGTGCATTTTTTATTTTATTGCTTAAATCGCATTTTCTCGTCGAGCTGAGCACGTTTTCTGAAATGTGCTCCTCCCGTCACTCTGGTTGGGTGCGCATAGTAAAACGTGCTCTTGGCAGCTAGAGAGTGCCGCGTTGACTGCTGCACATGAAGAAATAACCACCCCCAACGTTTGGTTTAGGTTTTAGGTGCATTTTTAATTTTATTGCTTAAATCGCATTTTCTCGACGAGCTGAGCACGTTTTCTGAAATGTGCTCCTCCCGTCACTCTGGTTGGGTGCGCATAGTAAAAAGTGCTCTTGGCAGCTAGAGAGTGCCGCGTTGACCACTACGCATGAAGAAATAACCACCTGCAACGTTTGGTTTAGGTTTTAGGTGCATTTTTAATTTTATTGCTTAAATCGCATTTTCTCGACGAGCTGAGCACGTTTTCTGAAATGTGCTCCTCCCGTCACTCTGGTTGGGTGCGCATAGTAAAAAGTGCTCTTGTCAGCTAGAGAGTGCCGCGTTGACCACTGCGCATGAAGAAATAACCACGTGCAACGTTTGTTTTAGGTTTTGGGTGCATTTTTAATTTTATTGCTTAAATCGCATTTTCTCGACGAGCTGAGCACGTTTTCTGAAATGTGCTCCTCCCGTCACTCTGGTTGGGTGCGCATAGTAAAAAGTGCTCTTGGCAGCTAGAGAGTGCCGCGTTGACCACTGCGCATGAAGAAAAAAACCACCTGCAACGTTTGGTTTAGGTTTTAGGTGCATCTTTAATTTTATTGCTTAAATCGCATTTTCTCGACGAGCTGAGCACGTTTTCTGAAATGTGCTCCTCCCGTCACTCTGGTTGGGTGCGCATAGTAAAAAGTGCTCTTGGCAGCTAGAGAGTGCCACGTTGACCACTGCGCATGAAGAAATGACCATCTGCAACGTTTGGTTTAGGTTTTAGGTGCATTTTTAATTTTATTGCTTAAATCGCATTTTCTCGACGAGCTGAGCACGTTTTCTGAAATGTGCTCCTCCCGTCACTCTGGTTGGGTGCGCATAGTAAAAAGTGCTCTTGGCAGCTAGAGAGTGCCGCGTTGACCATTGCGCATGAAGAAATAACCAACTGCAACGTTTGGTTTAGGTTTTAGGTGCATTTTTAATTTTATTGCTTAAATCGCATTTTCTCGTCGAGCTGAGCACGTTTTCTGAAATGTGCTCCTCCCGTCACTCTGGTTGGGTGCGCATAGTAAAAAGTGCTCTTGGCAGCTAGAGAGTGCCGCGTTGACTGCTGCACATGAAGTAATAACAACCCCCAACGTTTGGTTTATGTTTTAGGTGCATTTTTAATTTTATTGCTTAAATCGCATTTTCTCGACGAGCTGAGCACGTTTTCTGAAATGTGCTCCTCCCGTCACTCTGGTTGGGTGCGCATAGTAAAAAGTGCTCTTGGCAGCTAGAGAGTGCCGCGTTGACTGCTGCACATGAAGAAATAACAACCCCCAACGTTTGGTTTAGGTTTGAGGTGCATTTTTAATTTTATTGCTTAAAACACATTTTCTCGACGAGCTGAGCACGTTTTCTGAAATGTGCTCCTCCCGTCACTCTGGTTGGGTGCGCATAGTAAAAAGTGCTCTTGGCAGCTAGAGAGTGCCATGTTGACCACTGCGCATGAAGAAATCACCACCTGCAACGTTTGGTTTAGGTTTTGTGTGCATTTTTAATTTTATTGCTTAAATCGCATTTTCTCGACGAGCTGAGCACGTTTTCTGAAATGTGCTCCTCCCGTCACTCTGGTCGGGTGCGCATACTAAAAAGTGCTCTTGGCAGCTAGAGAGTGCCGCGTTGACTGCTGCGCATGAAGAAATAACCACCTGCAACGTTTGGTTTAGGTTTTAGGTGCATTTTAAATTTTATTGCTTAAATCGCATTTTCTCGACGAGCTGAGCACGTTTTCTGAAATGTGCTCCTCCCGTCACTCTGGTTGTGTGCGCATAGTAAAAAGTGCTCTTGGCAGCTAGAGAGTGCCGCGTTGACCACTGCGCATGAAGAAATAACCACGTGCAAAGTTTGTTTTAGGTTTTGGGTGCATTTTTAATTTTATTGCTTAAATCGCATTTTCTCGTCGAGCTGAGCACGTTTTCAGAAATGTGCTCCTCCCGTCACTCTGGTTGGGTGTGCATAGTAAAAAGTTCTCTTGGCAGCTAGAGAGTGCCGCGTTGACCACTGCGCATGAAGAAATGACCATCTGCAACGTTTGGTTTATGTTTTAGGTGCATTTTTAATTTTATTGCTTAAATCGCATTTTCTCGACGAGCTGAGCACGTTTTCTGAAATGTGCTCCTCCCGTCACTCTGGTTGGGTGCGCATAGTAAAAAGTGCTCTTGGCAGCTAGAGAGTGCCGCGTTGACCACTGCGCATGCAGAAATGACCATCTGCAACGTTTGGTTTAGGTTTTAGGTGCATTTTTAATTTTATTGCTTTAATCGCATTTTCTCGACGAGCTGAGCACGTTTTCTGAAATGTGCTCCTCCCGTCACTCTGGTTGGGTGCGCATAGTAAAAAGTGCTCTTGGCAGCTAGAGAGTGCCGCGTTGACCACTGCGCATGAAGAAATAACCACCTGCAACGTTTGGTTTAGGTTTTGGGTGCATTTTTAATTTCATTGCTTAAATCGCATTTTCTCGACGAGCTGAGCACGTTTTCTGAAATGTGCTCCTCCCGTCACTCTGGTTGGGTGCGCATAGTAAAAAGTGCTCTTGGCAGCTAGAGAGTGCCGCGTTGACCACTGCGCATGAAGAAATAACCACCTGCAACGTTTGGTTTAGGTTTTAGGTGAATTTTTAATTTTATTGCTTAAATCGCATTTTCTCTACGAGCTGAGCACGTTTTCTGAAATGTGCTCCTCCCGTCACTCTGGTTGGGTGCGCATAGTAAAAAGTGCTCTTGGCAGCTAGAGAGTGCCGCGTTGACCATTGCCCATGAAGAAATAACCGCCTGCAACGTTTGGTTTAGGCTTTGGGTGCATTTTTAATTTTATTGCTTAAATCGCATTTTCTCGTCGAGCTGAGCACGTTTTCTGAAATGTGCTCCTCCCGTCACTCTGGTTGGGTGCGCATAGTAAAAAGTGCTCTTGGCAGCTAGAGAGTGCCGCGTTGACCACTGCGCATGAAGAAATGACCATCTGCAACGTTTGGTTTAGGTTTTGGTTGCATTTTTAATTTTATTGCTTAAATCGCATTTTCTCGACGAGCTGAGCACGTTTTCTGAAATGTGCTCCTCCCGTCACTCTGGTTGGGTGCGCATAGTAAAAAGTGCTCTTGGCAGCTAGAGAGTGCCGCGTTGACCACTGTGCATGAAGAAAGAACCACCCCCAACGTTTGGTTTAGGTTTTAGGTGCATTTTTAATTTTATTGCTTAAATCGCATTTTCTCGACGAGCTGAGCACGTTTTCTGAAATGTGCTCCTCCCGTCACTCTGGTTGGGTGCGCATAGTAAAAAGTGCTCATGGCAGCTAGAGAGTGCCGCGTTGACCACTGCCCATGAAGAAATAACCACCTGCAACGTTTGGTTTAGGTTTTAGGTGCATTTTTAATTTTATTGCTTAAATCGCATTTTCTCGACGAGCTGAGCACGTTTTCTGAAATGTGCTCCTCCCGTCACTCTGGTTGGGTGCGCATAGTAAAAAGTGTTCTTGGCAGCTAGAGAGTGCCGCGTTGACCACTGCGCATGAAGAAATAACCACCTGCAACGTTTGGTTTAGGTTTTGGGTGCATTTTTAATTTTATTGCTTAAATCGCATTTTCTGGACGAGCTGAGCACGTTTTCTGAAATGTGCTCCTCCCGTCACTCTGGTTGGGTGCGCATAGTAAAAAGTGCTCTTGGCAGCTAGAGAGTGCCGCGTTGACCACTGCGCATGAAGAAATGACCATCTGCAACGTTTGGTTTAGGTTTTAGGTGCATTTTTAATTTTATTTCTTAAATCGCATTTTCTCGACGAGCTGAGCACGTTTTCTGAAATGTGCTCCTCCCGTCACTCTGGTTGGGTGCGCATAGTAAAAAGTGCTCTTGGCAGCTAGAGAGTGCCGCGTTGACTATTGCGCATGAAGAAATAACCAACTGCAACGTTTGGTTTAGGTTTTAGGTGCATTTTTAATTTTATTGCTTAAATCGCATTTTCTCGACGAGCTGAGCACGTTTTCTGAAATGTGCTCCTCCCGTCACTCTGGTCGGGTGCGCATAGTAAAAAGTGCTCTTGGCAGCTAGAGAGTGCCGCGTTGACTGCTGCACATGAAGACATAACCACCCCCAACGTTTGGTTTAGGTTTTAGGTGCATTTTTAATTTTATTGCTTAAATCGCATTTTCTCGACGAGCTGAGCACGTTTTATGAAATGTGCTCCTCCCGTCACTCTGGTTGGGTGCGCATAGTAAAAAGTGCTCTTGGCAGCTAGAGAGTGCCGCGTTGACCACTGCGCATGAAGAAATAACCACCTGCAACGTTTGGTTTAGGTTTTGGGTGTATTTTTAATTTTATTGCTTAAATCGCATTTTCTCGACGAGCTGAGCACGTTTTCTGAAATGTGCTCCTCCCGTCACTCTGGTTGGGTGCGCATAGTAAAAAGTGCTCTTGGCAGCTAGAGAGTGCCGCGTTGACCACTGCGCATGAAGAAATAACCACCCGCAACGTTTGTTTTAGGTTTTGGGTGCATTTTTAATTTTATTGCTTAAATCGCATTTTCTCGTCGAGCTGAGCACGTTTTCAGAAATGTGCTCCTCCCGTCACTCTGGTTGGGTGTGCATAGTAAAAAGTGCTCTTGGAAGCTAGAGAGTGCCGCGTTGACCACTGCGCATGAAGAAATGTCCATCTGCAACGTTTGGTTTAGGTTTTGGGTGCATTTTTAATTTTATTGCTTAAATCGCATTTTCTCGACGAGCTGAGCACGTATTCTGAAATGTGCTCCTCCCGTCACTCTGGTTGGGTGCGCATAGTAAAAAGTGCTCTTGGCAGCTAGAGAGTGCCGCGTTGACCATTGCGCATGAAGAAATAACCACCTGCAACGTTTGGTTTAGGTTTTAGGTGCATTTTTAATTTTATTGCTTAAATCGCATTTTCTCGACGAGCTGAGCACGTTTTCTGAAATGTGCTCCTCCCGTCACTCTGGTTGGGTTTCGCATAGTAAAAAGTGCTCTTGGCAGCTAGAGAGTGCCGCGTTGACCACTGCGCATGAAGAAATAACCACCTGCAACGTTTGGTTTAGGTTTTGGGTGCATTTTTTATTTTATTGCTTAAATCGCATTTTCTCGTCGAGCTGAGCACGTTTTCTGAAATGTGCTCCTCCGGTCACTCTGGTTGGGTGCGCATAGTAAAAAGTGCTCTTGGCAGCTAGAGAGTGCCGCGTTGACCATTGCGCATGAAGAAATAACCACCTGCAACGTTTGGTTTAGGTTTTAGGTGCATTTTTAATTTTATTGCTTAAATCGCATTTTCTCGACGAGCAGAGCACGTTTTCTGAAATGTGCTCCTCCCGTCACTCTGGTTGGGTGCGCATAGTAAAAAGTGCTCTTGGCAGCTAGAGAGTGCCGCGTTGACCACTGCGCATGAAGAAATAACCACCTGCAACGTTTGGTTTAGGTTTTAGGTGCATTTTTTATTTTATTGCTTAAATCGCATTTTCTCGTCGAGCTGAGCACGTTTTCTGAAATGTGCTCCTCCCGTCACTCTGGTTGGGTGCGCATAGTAAAAAGTGCTCTTGGCAGCTAGAGAGTGCCGCGTTGGCCACTGCGCATGAAGAAATAACCACCTGCAACGTTTGGTTTAGGTTTTAGGTGCATTTTTAATTTTATTGCTTAAATCGCATTTTCTCGACGAGCTGAGCACGTTTTCTGAAATGTGCTCCTCCCGTCACTCTGGTTGGGTGCGCATAGTAAAAAGTGCTCATGGCAGCTAGAGAGTGCCGCGTTAACCACTGCCCATGAAGAAATAACCACCTGCAACGTTTGGTTTAGGTTTTAGGTGCATTTTTAATTTTATTGCTTAAATCGCATTTTCTCGACGAGCTGAGCACGTTTTCTGAAATATGCTCCTCCCGTCACTCTGGTTGGGTGCGCATAGTAAAAAGTGCTCTTGGCAGCTAGAGAGTGCCGCGTTGGCCACTGCGCATGAAGAAATAACCACCTGCAACGTTTGGTTTAGGTTTTAGGTGCATTTTTATTTTTATTGCTTAAATCGCATTTTCTCGACGAGCTGAGCACGTTTTCTGAAATGTGCTCCTCCCGTCACTCTGGTTGGGTGCGCATAGTAAAAAGTGCTCTTGGCAGCTAGAGAATGCCGCGTTGACCACTGCGCATGAAGAAATAACCACCTGCAACGTTTGGTTTAGGTTTTAGGTGCATTTTTAATTTTATTGCTTAAATCGCATTTTCTCGACGAGCTGAGCACGTTTTCTGAAATGTGCTCCTCCCGTCACTCTGGTTGGGTGCGCATAGTAAAAAGTGCTCTTGGCAGCTAGAGAGTGCCGCGTTGACGGCTGCACATGAAGAAATAACCACCTGCAACGTTTGGTTTAGGTTTTAGGTGCATTTTTAATTTTATTGCTTAAATAGCATTTTCTCGACGAGCTGAGCACGTTTTCTGAAATGTGCTCCTCCCGTCACTCTGGTTGGGTGCGCATAGTAAAAAGTGCTCTTGGCAGCTAGAGAGTGCCGCGTTGACCACTGCGCATGAAGAAATAACCACTTGCAACGTTTGGTTTAGGTTTTGGGTGCATTTTTAATTTTATTGCTTAAATCGCATTTTCTCGACGAGCTGAGCACGTTTTCTGAAATGTGCTCCTCCCGTCACTCTGGTTGGGTGCGCATAGTGAAAAGTGCTCTTGGCAGCTAGAGAGTGCCGCGTTGACCACTGCGCATGAAGAAATAACCACCTGCAACGTTTGGTTTAGGTTTTAGGTGCATTTTTAATTTTATTGCTTAAATCGCATTTTCTCGACGAGCTGAGCACGTTTTCTGAAATGTGCTCCTCCCGTCACTCTGGTTGGGTGCGCATAGTAAAAAGTGCTCATGGCAGCTAGAGAGTGCCGCGTTGACCACTGCCCATGAAGAAATAACCACCTGCTACGTTTGGGTTAGGTTTTAGGTGCATTTTTAATTTTATTGCTTAAATCGCATTTTCTCGACGAGCTGAGCACGTTTTCTGAAATGTGCTCCTCCCGTCACTCTGGTTGGGTGCGCATAGTAAAAAGTGCTCTTGGCAGCTAGAGAGTGCCGCGTTGACCACTGCGCATGAAGAAATAACCACCTGCAACGTTTGGTTTAGGTTTTGGGTGCATTTTTAATTTTATTGCCTAAATCGCATTTTCTGGACGAGCTGAGCACGTTTTCTGAAATGTGCTCCTCCCGTCACTCTGGTTGGGTGCGCATAGTAAAAAGTGCTCTTGGCAGCTAGAGAGTGCCGCGTTGACCACTGCGCATGAAGAAATGACCATCTGCAACGTTTGGTTTAGGTTTTAGGTGCATTTTTAATTTTATTTCTTAAATCGCATTTTCTCGACGAGCTGAGCACGTTTTCTGAAATGTGCTCCTCCCGTCACTCTGGTTGGGTGCGCATAGTAAAAAGTGCTCTTGGCCGCTAGAGAGTGCCGCGTTGACCATTGCGCATGAAGAAATAACCACCGGCAACGTTTGGTTTAGGTTTTAGGTGCATTTTTAATTTTATTGCTTAAATCGCATTTTCTCGACAAGCTGAGCACGTTTTCTGAAATGTGCTCCTCCCGTCACTCTGGTTGGGTGCGCATAGTAAAAAGTGCTCTTAACAGCTAGAGAGTGCCGCGTTGACCACTGCGCATGAAGAAATAACCACCTGCAACGTTTGGTTTAGGTTTTGGGTGCATTTTTAATTTTATTGCTTAAATCGCATTTTCTCGTCGAGCTGAGCACGTTTTCTGAAATGTGCTCCTCCCTCCCGTCACTCTGGTCGGGTGCGCATAGTAAAAAGTGCTCTTGGCAGCTAGAGAGTGCCGCGTTGACCACTGCGCATGAAGAAATGACCATCTGCAACGTTTGGTTTAGGTTTTGGCTGCATTTTTAATTTTATTGCTTAAATCGCATTTTCTCGTCGAGCTGAGCACGTTTTCTGAAATGTGCTCCTCCCGTCACACTGGTTGGGTGCGCATAGTAAAAAGTGCTCTTGGCAGCTAGAGAGTGCCGCGTTGACCACTGCGCATGAAGAAATGACCATCTGCAACGTTTGGTTTAGGTTTTGGGTGCATTTTTAATTTTATTGCTTAAATCGCATTTTCTCGACGAGCTGAGCACGTTTTCTGAAATGTGCTCCTCCCGTCACTCTGGTTGGGTGCGCATAGTAAAAAGTGCTCTTGGCAGCTAGAGAGTGCCGCGTTGACCACTGCGCATGAAGAAATAACCACCTGCAACGTTTGGTTTAGGTTTTAGGTGCATTTTTAATTTTATTGCTTAAATCGCATTTTCTCGACGAGCTGAGCACGTTTTCTGAAATGTGCTCTTCACGTCACTCTGGTTGGGTGCGCATAGTAAAAAGTGCTCTTGGCAGCTAGAGAGTGCCGCGTTGACCACTGCACATGAAGAAATAACCACCTGCAAGTTTGGTTTAGGTTTTAGGTGCATTTTTAATTTTATTGCTTAAATCGCATTTTCTCGACGAGCTGAGCACGTTTTCTGAAATGTGCTCCTCCCGTCACTCTGGTCGGGTGCGCATAGTAAAAAGTGCTCTTGGCAGCTAGAGAGTGCCGCGTTGACTGCTGCACATGAAGAAATAACCACCCCCAACGTTTGGTTTAGGTTTTAGGTGCATTTTTAATTTTATTGCTTAAATCGCATTTTCTCTACGAGCTGAGCACGTTTTCTGAAATGTGCTCCTCCCGTCACTCTGGTTGGGTGCGCATAGTAAAAAGTGCTCTTGGCAGCTAGAGAGTGCCGCGTTGACCACTGCGCATGAAGAAATAACCACGTGCAACGTTTGGTTTAGGTTTTGGGTGCATTTTTAATTTTATTGCTTAAATCGCATTTTCTCGTCGAGCTGAGCACGTTTTCAGAAATGTGCTCCTCCCGTCACTCTGGTTGGGTGTGCATAGTAAAAAGTGCTCTTGGCAGCTAGAGAGTGCCGCGTTGACCACTGCGCATGAAGAAATGACCATCTGCAACGTTTGGTTTAGGTTTTGGGTGCATTTTTAATTTTATTGCTTAAATCGCATTTTCTCGACGAGCTGAGCACGTTTTCTGAAATGTGCTCCTCCCGTCACTCTGGTTGGCTGCGCATAGTAAAAAGTGCTCTTGGCAGCTAGAGAGTGCCGCGTTGACCATTGCGCATGAAGAAATAACCACCTGCAACGTTTGGTTTATGTTTTAGGTGCATTTTTAATTTTATTGCTTAAATCGCATTTTCTCGACGAGCTGAGCACGTTTTCTGAAATGTGCTCCTCCCGTCACTCTGGTTGAGTGAGCATAGTAAAAAGTGCTCTTGGCAGCTAGAGAGTGCCGCGTTGACCACTGCGCATGAAGAAATAACCACCTGCAACGTTTGGTTTAGGTTTTGGGTGCATTTTTAATTTTATTGCTTAAATCGCATTTTCTGGACGAGCTGAGCACGTTTTCTGAAATGTGCTCCTCCCGTCACTCTGGTTGGGTGCGCATAGTAAAAAGTGCTCTTGGCAGCTAGAGAGTGCCGCGTTGACCACTGCGCATGAAGAAATAACCACCTGCAACGTTTGGTTTAGGTTTTGGGTGCATTTTTAATTTCATTGCTTAAATCGCATTTTCTCGACGAGCTGAGCACGTTTTCTGAAATGTGCTCCTCCCGTCACTCTAGTTGGGTGCGCATAGTAAAAAGTGCTCTTGGCAGCTAGAGAGTGCCGCGTTGACCACTGCGCATGAAGAAATAACCACCTGCAACGTTTGGTTTAGGTTTTAGGTGCATTTTTAATTTTATTGCTTAAATCGCATTTCTCGACGAGCTGAGCACGTTTTCTAAAATGTTCTCCTCCCGTCACTCTGGTTGGGTGTGCATAGTAAAAAGTGCTCTTGGCAGCTAGAGAGTGCCGCGTTGGCCACTGCGCATGAAGAAATAACCACCTGCAACGTTTGGTTTAGGTTTTAGGTGCATTTTTTATTTTATTGCTTAAATCGCATTTTCTGGACGAGCTGAGCACGTTTTCTGAAATGTGCTCCTCCCGTCACTCTGGTTGGGTGCGCATAGTAAAAAGTGCTCTTGGCAGCTAGAGAGTGCCGCGTTGACCACTGCGCATGAAGAAATAACCACCTGCAACGTTTGGTTTAGGTTTTAGGTGCATTTTTAATTTTATTGCTTAAATCGCATTTTCTCGACGAGCTGAGCACGTTTTCTGAAATGTGCTCCTCCCGTCACTCTGGTCGGGTGCGTATAGTAAAAAGTGCTCTTGGCAGCTAGAGAGTGCCGCGTTGACTGCTGCACATGAAGTAATAACAACCCCCAACGTTTGGTTTATGTTTTAGGTGCATTTTTAATTTTATTGCTTAAATCGCATTTTCTCGACGAGCTGAGCACGTTTTCTGAAATGTGCTCCTCCCGTCACTCTGGTTGGGTGCGCATAGTAAAAAGTGCTCTTGGCAGCTAGAGAGTGCCGCGTTGACCATTGCGCATGAAGAAATAACCACCTGCAACGTTTGGTTTAGATTTTGGGTGCATTTTTAATTTTATTGCTTAAATCGCATTTTCTGGACGAGCTGAGCACGTTTTCTGAAATGTGCTCCTCCCGTCACTCTGGTTGGGTGCGCATAGTAAAAAGTGCTCTTGGCAGCTAGAGAGTGCCGCGTTGACCACTGCGCATGAAGAAATAACCACCTGCAACGTTTGGTTTAGGTTTTGGGTGCATTTTTAATTTCATTGCTTAAATCGCATTTTCTCGACGAGCTGAGCACGTTTTCTGAAATGTGCTCCTCCCGTCACTCTGGTTGGGTGCGCATAGTAAAAAGTGCTCTTGGCAGCTAGAGAGTGCCGCGTTGACCACTGCGCATGAAGAAATAACCACCTGCAACGTTTGGTTTAGGTTTTAGGTGCATTTTTAATTTTATTGCTTAAATCGCATTTTCTCGACGAGCTGAGCACGTTTTCTGAAATGTGCTCCTCCCGTCACTCTGGTTGGGTGCGCATAGTAAAAAGTGCTCTTGGCAGCTAGAGAGTGCCGCGTTGACCACTGCGCATGAAGAAATAACCGCCTGCAACGTTTGGTTTAGGCTTTGGGTGCATTTTTAATTTTATTGCTTAAATCGCATTTTCTCGTCGAGCTGAGCACGTTTTCTGAAATGTGCTCCTCCCGTCACTCTGGTTGGGTGCGCATAGTAAAAAGTGCTCTTGGCAGCTAGAGAGTGCCGCGTTGACCACTGCGCATGAAGAAATGACCATCTGCAACGTTTGGTTTAGGTTTTGGGTGCATTTTTAATTTTATTGCTTAAATCGCATTTTCTCGACGAGCTGAGCAAGTTTTCTGAAATGTGCTCCTCCCGTCACTCTGGTTGGGTGCGCATGGTAAAAAGTGCTCTTGGCAGCTAGAGAGTGCCGCGTTGACCACTGCGCATGAAGAAATAACCGCCTGCAACGTTTGGTTTAGGTTTTGGGTGCATTTTTAAATGTATTGCTTAAATCGCATTTTCTCGTCGAGCTGAGCACGTTTTCTGTAATGTGCTCCTCCCGTCACTCTGGTTGGGTGCGCATAGTAAAAAGTGCTCTTGGCAGCTAGAGAGTGCCGCGTTGACCACTGCGCATTTAGAAATGACCATCTGCAAAGTTTGGTTTAGGTTTTGGGTGCATTTTTAATTTTATTGCTTAAATCGCATTTTCTCGACGAGCTGAGCACGTTTTCTGAAATGTGCTCCTCCCGTCACTCTGGTTGGGTGCGCATAGTAAAAAGTGCTCTTGGCAGCTAGAGAGTGCCGCGTTGACCACTGCGCATGAAGAAATAACAGCCTGCAACGTTTGGTTTAGGTTTTAGGTGCATTTTTAATTTTATTGCTTAAATCGCATTTTCTCGACGAGCTGAGCACGTTTTCTGAAATGTGCTCCTCCCGTCACTCTGGTTGGGTGTGCATAGTAAAAAGTGCTCTTGGCAGCTCGAGAGTGCCGCGTTGACCACTGCGCATGAAGAAATGACCATCTGCAACGTTTGTTTTAGGTTTTAGGTGCATTTTTAATTTTATTGCTTAAATCGCATTTTCTCGACGAGCTGAGCACGTTTTCTGAAATGTGCTCCTCCCGTCACTCTGGTTGGGTGCGCATAGTAAAAAGTGCTCTTGGCAGCTAGAGAGTGCCGCGTTGACCACTGCGCATGAAGAAATAACCACCTGCAACGTTTGGTTTAGGTTTTAGGTCTATTTTTAATTTTATTGCTTAAATCGCATTTTCTCGACGAGCTGAGCACGTTTTCTAAAATGTGCTCCTCCCGTCACTCTGGTTGGGTGCGCATAGTAAAAAGTGCTCTTGGCAGCTAGAGAGTGCCGCTTTGACCACTGCGCATGAAGAAATAACCACCTGCAACGTTTGGTTTAGGTTTTAGGTGCATCTTTAATTTTATTGCTTAAATCGCATTTTCTCGACGAGCTGAGCACGTTTTCTGAAATGTGCTCCTCCCCTCACTCTGGTTGGGTGCGCATAGTAAAAAGTGCTCTTGGCAGCTAGAGAGTGCCGCGTTGACCACTGCGCATGAAGAAATAACCGCCTGCAACGTTTGGTTTAGGTTTTGGGTGCATTTTTAATTTTATTGCTTAAATTGCATTTTCTCGTCGAGCTGAGCACGTTTTCTGAAATGTGCTCCTCCCGTCACTCTGGTTGGGTGCGCATAGTAAAAAGGGCTCTTAGCAGCTAGAGAGTGCCGCGTTGACCACTGCGCATGAAGAAATGACCATCTGCAACGTTTGGTTTAGGGTTTGGGTGCATTTTTAATTGTATTGCTTAAATCGCATTTTCTCGACGAGCTGAGCACGTTTTCTGAAATGTGCTCCTCCCGTCACTCTGGTTGGGTGCGCATAGTAAAAAGTGCTCTTGGCAGCTAGAGAGTGCCGCGTTGACCACTGCGCATGAAGAAATAACCACCCCCAACGTTTGGTTTAGGTTTTAGGTGCATTTTTAATTTTATTGCTTAAATCGCATTTTCTCGACGAGCTGAGCCCGTTTTCTGAAATGTGCTCCTCCCGTCACTCTGGTTGGGTGCGCATAGTAAAAAGAGTGCTCTTGGCAGCTAGAGAGTGCCGCGTTGACCACTGCGCATGAAGAAATAACCACCTGCAACGTTTGGTTTAGGTTTTGGGTGCATTTTTAATTTTATTGCTTAAATCGCATGTTCTCGACGACCTGTGCACGTTTCCTGAAATGTGCTCCTCCCGTCACTCTGGTTGGGTGCGCATAGTAAAAAGTGCTCTTGGCAGCTAGAGAGTGCCGCGTTGACCACTGCGCATGAAGAAATAACCACCTGCAACGTTTGGTTTAGGTTTTAGGTGCATTTTTAATTTTATTGCTTAAATCGCATTTTCTCGACAAGCTGAGCACGTTTTCTGAAATGTGCTCCTCCCGTCACTCTGGTTGGGTGCGCATAGTAAAACGTGCTCTTGGCAGCTAGAGAGTGCCGCGTTGACCACTGCGCATGAAGAAATAACAACCTGCAACGTTTGGTTTAGGTTTTAGGTGCATTTTTAATTTTATTGCTTAAATCGCATTTTCTCGACGAGCTGAGCACGTTTTCTGAAATGTGCTCCTCCCGTCACTCTGGTTGGGTGCGCATAGTAAAAAGTGCTCTTGGCAGCTAGAGAGTGCCGCGTTGACCACTGCCCATGAAGAAATAACCACCTGCAACGTTTGGTTTAGGTTTTAGGTGCATTTTTAATTTTATTGCTTAAATCGCATTTTCTCGACGAGCTGAGCACGTTTTCTGAAATGTGCTCCTCCCGTCACTCTGGTTGGGTGCGCATAGTAAAAAGTGCTCTTGGCAGCTAGAGAGTGCCATGTTGACCACTGCGCATGAAAAAATAACCACCTGCAACGTTTGGTTTAGGTTTTGGGTGCATTTTTAATTTTATTGCTTAAATAGCATTTTCTCGACGAGCTGAGCACGTTTTCTGAAATGTGCTCCTCCCGTCACTCTGGTTGGGTGCGCATAGTAAAAAGTGCTCTTGGCAGCTAGAGAGTGCCGCGTTGACCACTGCGCATGAAGAAATAACCACCTGCAACGTTTGGTTTAGGTTTTAGGTGCATTTTTAATTTTATTGCTTAAATCGCATTTTCTCGACGAGCTGAGCACGTTTTCTGAAATGTGCTCCTCCCGTCACTCTGGTTGTGTGCGCATAGTAAAAAGTGCTCTTGGCAGCTAGAGAGTGCCGCGTTGACCACTGCGCATGAAGAAATAACCACGTGCAAAGTTTGTTTTAGGTTTTGGGTGCATTTTTAATTGTATTGCTTAAATCGCATTTTCTCGTCGAGCTGAGCACGTTTTCAGAAATGTGCTCCTCCCGTCACTCTGGTTGGGTGTGCATAGTAAAAAGTTCTCTTGGCAGCTAGAGAGTGCCGCGTTGACCACTGCGCATGAAGAAATGACCATCTGCAACGTTTGGTTTATGTTTTAGGTGCATTTTTAATTTTATTGCTTAAATCGCATTTTCTCGACGAGCTGAGCACGTTTTCTGAAATGTGCTCCTCCCGTCACTCTGGTTGGGTGCGCATAGTAAAAAGTGCTCTTGGCAGCTAGAGAGTGCCGCGTTGACCACTGCGCATGCAGAAATGACCACCTGCAACGTTTGGTTTAGGTTTTAGGTGCATTTTTAATTTTATTGCTTAAATCGCATTTTCTCGACGAGCTGAGCACGTTTTCTGAAATGTGCTCCTCCCGTCACTCTGGTAGGGTGCGCATAGTAAAAAGTGCTCTTGGCAGCTAGAGAGTGCCGCGTTGACGGCTGCACATGAAGAAATAACCACCTGCAACGTTTGGTTTAGGTTTTAGGTGCATTTTTGATTTTATTGCTTAAATCGCATTTTCTCGACGAGCTGAGCACGTTTTCTGAAATGTGCTCCTCCCGTCACTCTGGTTGGGTGCGCATAGTAAAAAGTGCTCTTGGCAGCTAGAGAGTGCCGCGTTGACCACTGCGCATGAAGAAATAACCACTTGCAACGTTTGGTTTAGGTTTTAGGTGCATTTTTAATTTTATTGCTTAAATCGCATTTTCTCGACAAGCTGAGCACGTTTTCTGAAATGTGCTCCTCCCGTCACTCTGGTTG
This sequence comes from Syngnathus scovelli, assembly GCF_024217435.2. Classification (NCBI taxonomy): domain Eukaryota; kingdom Metazoa; phylum Chordata; class Actinopteri; order Syngnathiformes; family Syngnathidae; genus Syngnathus; species Syngnathus scovelli. Next base: position 3,716,951 of record NC_090859.1, read on the forward strand.
GGTGCGCATAGTAAAACGTGCTCTTGGCAGCTAGAGAGTGCCGCGTTGACTGCTGCACATGAAGAAATAACCACCCCCAACGTTTGGTTTAGGTTTTAGGTGCATTTTTAATTTTATTGCTTAAATCGCATTTTCTCGACGAGCTGAGCACGTTTTCTGAAATGTGCTCCTCCCGTCACTCTGGTTGGGTGCGCATAGTAAAAAGTGCTCTTGGCAGCTAGAGAGTGCCGCGTTGACCACTACGCATGAAGAAATAACCACCTGCAACGTTTGGTTTAGGTTTTAGGTGCATTTTTAATTTTATTGCTTAAATCGCATTTTCTCGACGAGCTGAGCACGTTTTCTGAAATGTGCTCCTCCCGTCACTCTGGTTGGGTGCGCATAGTAAAAAGTGCTCTTGTCAGCTAGAGAGTGCCGCGTTGACCACTGCGCATGAAGAAATAACCACGTGCAACGTTTGTTTTAGGTTTTGGGTGCATTTTTAATTTTATTGCTTAAATCGCATTTTCTCGACGAGCTGAGCACGTTTTCTGAAATGTGCTCCTCCCGTCACTCTGGTTGGGTGCGCATAGTAAAAAGTGCTCTTGGCAGCTAGAGAGTGCCGCGTTGACCACTGCGCATAAAGAAAAAAACACCTGCAACGTTTGGTTTAGGTTTTAGGTGCATCTTTAATTTTATTGCTTAAATCGCATTTTCTCGACGAGCTGAGCACGTTTTCTGAAATGTGCTCCTCCCGTCACTCTGGTTGGGTGCGCATAGTAAAAAGTGCTCTTGGCAGCTAGAGAGTGCCACGTTGACCACTGCGCATGAAGAAATGACCATCTGCAACGTTTGGTTTAGGTTTTAGGTGCATTTTTAATTTTATTGCTTAAATCGCATTTTCTCGACGAGCTGAGCACGTTTTCTGAAATGTGCTCCTCCCGTCACTCTGGTTGGGTGCGCATAGTAAAAAGTGCTCTTGGCAGCTAGAGAGTGCCGCGTTGACCATTGCGCATGAAGAAATAACCAACTGCAACGTTTGGTTTAGGTTTTAGGTGCATTTTTAATTGTATTGCTTAAATCGCATTTTCTCGACGAGCAGAGCACGTTTTCTGAAATGTGCTCCTCCCGTCACTCTGGTTGGGTGCGCATAGTAAAAAGTGCTCTTGGCAGCTAGAGAGTGCCGCGTTGACCACTGCGCATGAAGAAATAACCACCTGCAACATTTGGTTTAGGTTTTGGGTGCATTTTTAATTTTATTGCTTAAATCGCATTTTCTCGTCGAGCTGAGCACGTTTTCTGAAATGTGCTCCTCCCGTCTCTCTGGTTGGGTGCGCATAGTAAAAAGTGCTCTTGGCAGCTAGAGATTGCCGCGTTGACCACTGCGCATGAAGAAATGACCATCTGCAACGTTTGGTTTAGGTTTTGGGTGCATTTTTAATTTTATTGCTTAAATCGCATTTTCTCGACGAGCTGAGTACGTTTTCTGAAATGTGCTCCTCCCGTCACTCTGGTTGGGTGCGCATAGTAAAAAGTGCTCTTGGCAGCTAGAGAGTGCCGCGTTGACCACTGCGCATGAAGAAATAACCACCTGCAAGTTTGGTTTAGGTTTTAGGTGCATTTTTAATTTGATTGCTTAAATCGCATTTTCTGGACGAGCTGAGCACGTTTTCTGAAATGTGCTCCTCCCGTCACTCTGGTTGGGTGCGCATAGTAAAAAGTGCTCTTGGCAGCTAGAGAGTGCCGCGTTGACCACTGCGCATGAAAAAATGACCATCTGCAACGTTTGGTTTAGGTTTTAGGTGCATTTTTAATTTTATTGCTTAAATCGCATTTTCTCGACGAGCTGAGCATGTTTTCTGAAATGTGCTCCTCCCGTCACTCTGGTTGGGTGCGCATAGTAAAAAGTGCTCTTGGCAGCTAGAGAGTGCAGCGTTGACCACTGCGCATGAAGAAATGACCATCTGCAACGTTTGGTTTAGGTTTTAGGTGCATTTTTAATTTTATTGCTTTAATCGCATTTTCTCGACGAGCTGAGCACGTTTTCTGAAATGTGCTCCTCCCGTCACTCTGGTTGGGTGCGCATACTAAAAAGTGCTCTTGGCAGCTAGAGAGTGCCGCGTTGACCACTGCGCATGAAGAAATAACCACCTGCAACGTTTGGTTTAGGTTTTAGGTGCATTTTTAATTTTATTGCTTAAATCGCATTTTCTCGACGAGCTGAGCACGTTTTCTGAAATGTGCTCCTCCCGTCACTCTGGTCGGGTGCGCATAGTAAAAAGTGCTCTTGGCAGCTAGAGAGTGCCGCGTTGACTGCTGCACATGAAGAAATAACCACCCCCAACGTTTGGTTTAGGTTTTAGGTGCATTTTTAATTTTATTGCTTAAATCGCATTTTCTCGACGAGCTGAGCACGTTTTCTGAAATGTGCTCCTCCCGTCACTCTGGTTGGGTGCGCATAGTAAAAAGTGCTCTTGGCAGCTAGAGAGTGCCGCGTTGACCACTACGCATGAAGAAATAACCACCTGCAACGTTTGGTTTAGGTTTTAGGTGCATTTTTAATTTTATTGCTTAAATCGCATTTTCTCGACGAGCTGAGCACGTTTTCTGAAATGTGCTCCTCCCGTCACTCTGGTTGGGTGCGCATAGTAAAAAGTGCTCTTGGCAGCTAGAGAGTGCCGCGTTGACCACTGCGCATGAAGAAATAACCACGTGCAACGTTTGTTTTAGGTTTTGTGTGCATTTTTAATTTTATTGCTTAAATCGCATTTTCTCGACGAGCTGAGCACGTTTTCTGAAATGTGCTCCTCCCGTCACTCTGGTTGGGTGCGCATAGTAAAAAGTGCTCTTGGCAGCTAGAGAGTGCCGCGTTGACCACTGCGCATGAAGAAATAACCACCTGCAACGTTTGGTTTAGGTTTTGGGTGCATTTTTAATTTTATTGCTTAAATCGCATTTTCTGGACGAGCTGAGCACGTTTTCTGAAATGTGATCCTCCCGTCACTCTGGTTGGGTGCGCATAGTAAAAAGTGCTCTTGGCAGCTAGAGAGTGCCGCGTTGACCACTGCGCATAAAGAAATGACCATCTGCAACGTTTGGTTTAGGTTTTAGGTGCCTTTTTAATTTTATTGCTTAAATCGCATTTTCTCGACGAGGTGAGCACGTTTTCTGAAATGTGCTCCTCCCGTCACTCTGGTTGGGTGCGCATAGTAAAAAGTGCTCTTGGCAGCTAGAGAGCGCCGCGTTGACCACTGCGCATGAAGAAATAACCACCTGCAACGTTTGGTTTAGGTTTTAGGTGCATTTTTAATTTTATTGCTTAAATGGCATTTTCTCGACGAGCTGAGCACGTTTTCTGAAATGTGCTCCTCCCGTCACTCTGGTTGGGTGCGCATAGTAAAAAGTGCTCTTGGCAGCTAGAGAGTGCCGCGTTTACCACTGCGCATGAAGAAATAACCACCTGCAACGTTTGGTTTAGGTTTTAGGTGCATTTTTAATTTTATTGCTTAAATCGCATTTTCTCGACGAGCTGAGCACGTTTTCTGAAATGTGCTCCTCCCGTCACTCTGGTTGGGTGCGCATAGTAAAAAGTGCTCTTGGCAGCTAGAGAGTGCCGCGTTGGCCACTGCGCATGAAGAAATAACCACCTGCAACGTTTGGTTTAGGTTTTAGGTGCATTTTTAATTTTATTGCTTAAATCGCATTTTCTCGACGAGCTGAGCACATTTTCTGAAATGTGCTCCTCCCGTCACTCTGGTTGGGTGCGCATAGTAAAAAGTGCTCTTGGCAGCTAGAGAGTGCTGCGTTGACTGCTGCACATGAAGAAATAACCACCCCCCCAACGTTTGGTTTAGGTTTGAGGTGCATTTTTAATTTTATTGCTTAAATCGCATTTTCTCGACGAGCTGAGCACGTTTTCTGAAATGTGCTCCTCCCGTCACTCTGGTTGGGTGCGCATAGTAAAAAGTGCTCTTGGCAGCTAGAGAGTGCCGCGTTGACCACTGCGCATGAAGAAATAACCACCTGCAACGTTTGGTTTAGGTTTTGGGTGCATTTTTATTTTTATTGCTTAAATCGCATTTTCTCGACGAGCTGAGCACGTTTTCCGAAATGTACTCCTCCCGTCACTCTGGTTGGGTGCGCATGGTAAAAAGTGCTCTTGGCAGCTAGAGAGTGCCGCGTTGACCACTGCGCATGAAGAAATAACCACCCCCAACGTTTGGTTTAGGTTTTAGGTGTATTTTTAATTTTATTGCTTAAATCGCATTTTCTCGACGAGCTGAGCCCGTTTTCTGAAATGTGCTCCTCCCGTCACTCTGGTTGGGTGCGCATAGTAAAAAGAGTGCTCTTGGCAGCTAGAGAGTGCCGCGTTGACCACTGCGCATGAAGAAATAACCACCTGCAACGTTTGGTTTAGGTTTTGGGTGCATTTTTAATTTTATTGCTTAAATCGCATGTTCTCGACGACCTGTGCACGTTTCCTGAAATGTGCTCCTCCCGTCACTCTGGTTGGGTGCGCATAGTAAAAAGTGCTCTTGGCAGCTAGAGAGTGCCGCGTTGACCACTGCACATGAAGAAATAACCACCTGCAACGTTTGGTTTAGGTTTTATGTGCATTTTTAATTTTATTGCTTTAATCGCATTTTCTCGACGAGCTGAGCACGTTTTCTGAAATCTGCTCCTCCCGTCACTCTGGTTGGGTGCGCATAGTAAAAAGTGCTCTTGGCAGCTAGAGAGTGCCGCGTTGACCACCGCGCATGAAGAAATGACCATCTGCAGCGTTTGGTTTAGGTTTTGGGTGCATTTTTAATTTTATTGCTTAAATCGCATTTTCTCGACGAGCTGAGCACGTTTTCTGAAATGTGCTCCTCCCGTCACTCTGGTTGGGTGTGCATAGTAAAAAGTGCTCTTGGCAGCTCGAAAGTGCCGCGTTGACCACTGCGCATGAAGAAATGACCATCTGCAACGTTTGTTTTAGGTTTTAGGTGCATTTTTAATTTTATTGCTTAAATCGCATTTTCTCGACGAGCTGAGCACGTTTTCTGAAATGTGCTCCTCCCGTCACTCTGGTTGGGTGCGCATAGTAAAAAGTGCTCTTGGCAGCTAGAGAGTGCCGCGTTGACCACTGCGCATGAAGAAATAACCACCTGCAACGTTTGGTTTAGGTTTTAGGTGCATTTTTAATTTTATTGCTTAAATCGCATTTTCTCGACGAGCTGAGCACGTTTTCTGAAATGTGCTCCTCCCGTCACTCTGGTTGGGTGCGCATAGTAAAAAGTGCTCTTGTCAGCTAGAGAGTGCCGCGTTGACCACTGCGCATGAAGAAATAACCACCTGCAACGTGTGTTTTAGGTTTTAGGTGCATTTTTAATTTTATTGCTTAAATCGCATTTTCTCGACGAGCTGAGCACGTTTTCTGAAATGTGCTCCTCCCGTCACTCTGGTTGGGTGCGCATAGTAAAAAGTGCGCTTGGCAGCTAGAGAGTGCCGCGTTGACTGCTGCGCGTGAAGAAATAACCACCTGCAACGTTTGGTTTAGGTTTTAGGTGCATTTTTAATTTTATTGCTTAAATCGCCTTTTCTCGACGAGCTGAGCACGTTTTCTGAAATGTGCTCCTCCCGTCACTCTGGTTGGGTGCGCATAGTAAAAAGTGCTCTTGGCAGCTAGAGAGTGCCGCGTTGACCACTGCGCATGAAGAAATAACCACCTGCAACGTTTGGTTTAGGTTTTGGGTGCATTTTTAATTTTATTGCTTAAATCGCATTTTCTCGACGAGCTGAGCACGTTTTCTGAAATGTGCTCCTCCCGTCACTCTGGTTGGGTGCGCATAGTAAAAAGTGCTCTTGGCAGCTAGAGAGTGCCACGTTGACCACTGCGCATGAAGAAATAACCACCTGCAACGTTTGGTTTAGGTTTTGGGTGCATTTTTAATTTTATTGCTTAAATCGCATTTTCTGGACGAGCTGAGCACGTTTTCTGAAACGTGCTCCTCCCGTCACTCTGGTTGGGTGCGCATAGTAAAAAGTGCTCTTGGCAGCTAGAGAGTGCCGCGTTGATTACTGCGCATGAAGAAATGACCATCTGCAACGTTTGGTTTAGGTTTTAGGTGCATTTTTAATTTTATTGCTTAAATCGCATTTTCTCGACGAGCTGAGCACGTTTTCTGACATGTGCTCCTCCCGTCACTCTGGTTGGGTGCGCATAGTAAAAAGTGCTCTTGGCAGCTAGAAAGTGCCGCGTTGACCACTGCGCATGAAGAAATGACCATCTGCAACGTTTGGTTTAGGTTTTAGGTGCATTTTTAATTTTATTGCTTAAATCGCATTTTCTCGACGAGCAGAGCACGTTTTCTGAAATGTGCTCCTCCCGTCACTCTGGTTGGGTGCGCATAGTAAAAAGTGCTCTTGGCAGCTAGAGAGTGCCGCGTTGACCACTGCACATGAAGAAATAACCACCTGCAACGTTTGGTTTAGGTTTTGGGTGCATTTTTAATTTTATTGCTTAAATCGCATTTTCTCGACGAGCTGAGCACGTTTTCTGAAATGCGCTCCTCCCGTCACTCTGGTTGGGTGCGCATAGTAAAAAGTGCTCTTGGCAGCTAGAGAGTGCCGCGTTGACCATTGCGCATGAAGAAATAACCACCTGCAACGTTTGGTTTAGGTTTTAGGTGCATTTTTAATTTTATTGCTTAAATCGCATTTTCTCGACGAGCTGAGCACGTTTTCTGAAATGTGCTCCTCCCGTCACTCTGGTTGGGTGCGCATAGTAAAAAGTGCTCTTGGCAGCTAGAGAGTGCCGCGTTGACCACTGCGCATGAAGAAATAACCACCTGCAACGTTTGGTTTAGGTTTTAGGTGCATTTTTAATTTTATTGCTTAAATGGCATTTTCTCGACGAGCTGAGCACGTTTTCTGAAATGTGCTCCTCCCGTCACTCTGGTTGGGTGCGCATAGTAAAAAGTGCTCTTGGCAGCTAGAGAGTGCCGCGTTTACCACTGCGCATGAAGAAATAACCACCTGCAACGTTTGGTTTAGGTTTTAGGTGCATTTTTAATTTTATTGCTTAAATCGCATTTTCTCGACGAGCTGAGCACGTTTTCTGAAATGTGCTCCTCCCGTCACTCTGGTTGGGTGCGCATAGTAAAAAGTGCTCTTGGCAGCTAGAGAGTGCCGCGTTGGCCACTGCGCATGAAGAAATAACCACCTGCAACGTTTGGTTTAGGTTTTAGGTGCATTTTTAATTTTATTGCTTAAATCGCATTTTCTCGACGAGCTGAGCACATTTTCTGAAATGTGCTCCTCCCGTCACTCTGGTTGGGTGCGCATAGTAAAAAGTGCTCTTGGCAGCTAGAGAGTGCTGCGTTGACTGCTGCACATGAAGAAATAACCACCCCCCCAACGTTTGGTTTAGGTTTGAGGTGCATTTTTAATTTTATTGCTTAAATCGCATTTTCTCGACGAGCTGAGCACGTTTTCTGAAATGTGCTCCTCCCGTCACTCTGGTTGGGTGCGCATAGTAAAAAGTGCTCTTGGCAGCTAGAGAGTGCCGCGTTGACCACTGCGCATGAAGAAATAACCACCTGCAACGTTTGGTTTAGGTTTTGGGTGCATTTTTATTTTTATTGCTTAAATCGCATTTTCTCGACGAGCTGAGCACGTTTTCCGAAATGTACTCCTCCCGTCACTCTGGTTGGGTGCGCATGGTAAAAAGTGCTCTTGGCAGCTAGAGAGTGCCGCGTTGACCACTGCACATGAAGAAATAACCACCTGCAACGTTTGGTTTAGGTTTTGGGTGCATTTTTAATTTTATTGCTTAAATCGCATTTTCTCGACGAGCTGAGCACGTTTTCTGAAATGCGCTCCTCCCGGCACTCTGGTTGGGTGCGCATAGTAAAAAGTGCTCTTAGCAGCTAGAGAGTGCCGCGTTGACCATTGCGCATGAAGAAATAACCACCTGCAACGTTTGGTTTAGGTTTTAGGTGCATTTTTAATTTTATTGCTTAAATCGCCTTTTCTCGACGAGCTGAGCACGTTTTCTGAAATGTGCTCCTCCCGTCACTCTGGTTGGGTGCGCATAGTAAAAAGTGCTCTTGGCAGCTAGAGAGTGCCGCGTTGACCACTGCGCATGAAGAAATAACCACCTGCAACGTTTGGTTTAGGTTTTGGGTGCATTTTTAATTTTATTGCTTAAATCGCATTTTCTCGACGAGCTGAGCACGTTTTCTGAAATGTGCTCCTCCCGTCACTCTGGTTGGGTGCGCATAGTAAAAAGTGCTCTTGGCAGCTAGAGAGTGCCGCGTTGACCACTGCGCATGAAGAAATAACCACCTGCAACGTTTGGTTTAGGTTTTGGGTGCATTTTTAATTTTATTGCTTAAATCGCATTTTCTGGACGAGCTGAGCACGTTTTCTGAAATGTGCTCCTCCCGTCACTCTGGTTGGGTGCGCATAGTAAAAAGTGCTCTTGGCAGCTAGAGAGTGCCGCGTTGACCACTGCGCATGAAGAAATGACCATCTGCAACGTTTGGTTTAGGTTTTAGGTGCATTTTTAATTTTATTGCTTAAATCGCATTTTCTCGACGAGCTGAGCACGTTTTCTGACATGTGCTCCTCCCGTCACTCTGGTTGGGTGCGCATAGTAAAAAGTGCTCTTGGCAGCTAGAAAGTGCCGCGTTGACCACTGCGCATGAAGAAATGACCATCTGCAACGTTTGGTTTAGGTTTTAGGTGCATTTTTAATTTTATTGCTTAAATCGCATTTTCTCGACGAGCAGAGCACGTTTTCTGAAATGTGCTCCTCCCGTCACTCTGGTTGGGTGCGCATAGTAAAAAGTGCTCTTGGCAGCTAGAGAGTGCCGCGTTGACGGCTGCACATGAAGAAATAACCACCTGCAACGTTTGGTTTAGGTTTTAGGTGCATTTTTGATTTTATTGCTTAAATCGCATTTTCTCGACGAGCAGAGCACGTTTTCTGAAATGTGCTCCTCCCGTCACTCTGGTTGGGTGCGCATAGTAAAAAGTGCTCTTGGCAGCTAGAGAGTGCCGCGTTGACCACTGCACATGAAGAAATAACCACCTGCAACGTTTGGTTTAGGTTTTGGGTGCATTTTTAATTTTATTGCTTAAATCGCATTTTCTCGACGAGCTGAGCACGTTTTCTGAAATGCGCTCCTCCCGGCACTCTGGTTGGGTGCGCATAGTAAAAAGTGCTCTTAGCAGCTAGAGAGTGCCGCGTTGACCATTGCGCATGAAGAAATAACCACCTGCAACGTTTGGTTTAGGTTTTAGGTGCATTTTTAATTTTATTGCTTAAATCGCATTTTCTCGACGAGCTGAGCACGTTTTCTGAAATGTGCTCCTCCCGTCACTCTGGTTGGGTGCGCATAGTAAAAAGTGCTCTTGGCAGCTAGAGAGTGCCGCGTTGACCACTGCGCATGAAGAAATAACCACCTGCAACGTTTGGTTAAGGTTTTGGGTGCATTTTTAATTTTATTGCTTAAATCGCATTTTCTCGTCGAGCTGAGCACGTTTTCTGAAATGTGCTCCTCCCGTCACTCTGGTTGGGTGCGCATAGTAAAAAGTGCTCTTGGCAGCTAGAGAGTGCCGCGTTGACTGCTGCGCATGAAGAAATAACCACCTGCAACGTTTGGTTTAGGTTTTAGGTGCATTTTTAATTTTATTGCTTAAATCGCATTTTCTCGACGAGCTGAGCACGTTTTCTGAAATGTGCTCCTCCCGTCACTCTGGTTGGGTGCGCATAGTAAAAAGTGCTCTTGGCAGCTAGAGAGTGCCGCGTTGACCACTGCGCATGAAGAAATAACCGCCTGCAACGTTTGGTTTAGGCTTTGGGTGCATTTTTAATTTTATTGCTTAAATCGCATTTTCTCGTCGAGCTGAGCACGTTTTCTGAAATGTGCTCCTCCCGTCACTCTGGTTGGGTGCGCATAGTAAAAAGTGCTCTTGGCAGCTAGAGCGTGCCGCGTTGACCACTGCGCATGAAGAAATGACCATCTGCAACGTTTGGTTTAGGTTTTGGGTGCATTTTTAATTTTATTGCTTAAATCGCATTTTCTCGACGAGCTGAGCACGTTTTCTGAAATGTGCTCCTCCCGTCACTCTGGTTGGGTGCGCATAGTAAAAAGTGCTCTTGGCAGCTAGAGAGTGCCGCGTTGACCACTGCGCATGAAGAAATGACCATCTGCAACGTTTGGTTTAGGTTTTAGGTGCATTTTTAATCTTATTGCTTAAATCGCATTTTCTCGACGAGCTGAGCACGTTTTCTGAAATGTGCTCCTCCCGTCACTCTGGTTGGGTGCGCATAGTAAAAAGTGCTCTTGGCAGCTAGAGAGTGCCGCGTTGACCACTGCACATGAAGAAATAACCACCTGCAACGTTTGGTTTAGGTTTTGGGTGCATTTTTAATTTTATTGCTTAAATCGCATTTTCTCGACGAGCTGAGCACGTTTTCTGAAATGCGCTCCTCCCGGCACTCTGGTTGGGTGCGCATAGTAAAAAGTGCTCTTAGCAGCTAGAGAGTGCCGCGTTGACCATTGCGCATGAAGAAATAACCACCTGCAACGTTTGGTTTAGGTTTTAGGTGCATTTTTAATTTTATTGCTTAAATCGCATTTTCTCGACGAGCTGAGCACGTTTTCTGAAATGTGCTCCTCCCGTCACTCTGGTTGGGTGCGCATAGTAAAAAGTGCTCTTGGCAGCTAGAGAGTGCCGCGTTGACCACTGCGCATGAAGAAATAACCACCTGCAACGTTTGGTTAAGGTTTTGGGTGCATTTTTAATTTTATTGCTTAAATCGCATTTTCTCGTCGAGCTGAGCACGTTTTCTGAAATGTGCTCCTCCCGTCACTCTGGTTGGGTGCGCATAGTAAAAAGTGCTCTTGGCAGCTAGAGAGTGCCGCGTTGACTGCTGCGCATGAAGAAATAACCACCTGCAACGTTTGGTTTAGGTTTTAGGTGCATTTTTAATTTTATTGCTTAAATCGCATTTTCTCGACGAGCTGAGCACGTTTTCTGAAATGTGCTCCTCCCGTCACTCTGGTTGGGTGCGCATAGTAAAAAGTGCTCTTGGCAGCTAGAGAGTGCCGCGTTGACCACTGCGCATGAAGAAATAACCGCCTGCAACGTTTGGTTTAGGCTTTGGGTGCATTTTTAATTTTATTGCTTAAATCGCATTTTCTCGTCGAGCTGAGCACGTTTTCTGAAATGTGCTCCTCCCGTCACTCTGGTTGGGTGCGCATAGTAAAAAGTGCTCTTGGCAGCTAGAGCGTGCCGCGTTGACCACTGCGCATGAAGAAATGACCATCTGCAACGTTTGGTTTAGGTTTTGGGTGCATTTTTAATTTTATTGCTTAAATCGCATTTTCTCGACGAGCTGAGCACGTTTTCTGAAATGTGCTCCTCCCGTCACTCTGGTTGGGTGCGCATAGTAAAAAGTGCTCTTGGCAGCTAGAGAGTGCCGCGTTGACCACTGCGCATGAAGAAATGACCATCTGCAACGTTTGGTTTAGGTTTTAGGTGCATTTTTAATCTTATTGCTTAAATCGCATTTTCTCGACGAGCTGAGCACGTTTTCTGAAATGTGCTCCTCCCGTCACTCTGGTTGGGTGCGCATAGTAAAAAGTGCTCTTGGCAGCCAGAGAGTGCCGCGTTGACCACTGTGCATGAAGAAATGACCATCTGCAACGTTTGGTTTAGGTTTTAGGTGCATTTTTAATTTTATTACTTTAATCGCATTTTCTCGACGAGCTGACCACGTTTTCTGAAATGTGCTCCTCCCGTCACTCTGGTTGGGTGCGCATAGTAAAAAGTGCTCTTGGCAGCTAGAGAGTGCCGCGTTGACCACTGCGCATGAAGAAATGACCATCTGCAACGTTTGGTTTAGGTTTTGCGTGCATTTTTAATTTTATTGCTTAAATCCCATTTTCTCGACGAGCTGAGCACGTTTTCTGAAATGTGCTCCTCCCGTCACTCTGGTTGGGTGCACATAGTAAAAAGTGCTCTTGGCAGCTAGAGAGTGCCGCGTTGACCACTGCGCATGAAGAAATAACCACCTGCAACGTTTGGTTTAGGTTTTAGGTGCATTTTTAATTTTATTGCTTAAATCGCATTTTCTCGACGAGCTGAGCACGTTTTCTTAAATGTGCTCCTCCCGTCACTCTGGTTGGGTGCGCATAGTAAAAAGTGCTCTTGGCAGCTAGAGAGTGCCGCGTTGACCACTGCGCATGAAGAAATAACCGCCTGCAACGTTTGGTTTAGGTTTTGGGTGCATTTTTAATTTTATTGCTTAAATCGCATTTTCTCGTCGAGCTGAGCACGTTTTCTGAAATGTGCTCCTCCCGTCACTCTGGTTGGGTGCGCATAGTAAAAAGTGCTCTTGGCAGCTAGAGAGTGCCGCGTTGACCACTGCGCAAGAAGAAATGACCATCTGCAGCGTTTGGTTTAGGTTTTAGGTGCATTTTTAATTTTATTGCTTAAATCGCATTTTCTCGTCGCTGAGCACGTTTTCTGAAATGTGCTCCTCCCGTCACTCTGGTTGGGTGCGCATAGTAAAAAGTGCTCTTGGCAGCTAGAGAGTGCTGCGTTGACTGCTGCACATGAAGAAATAACCACCCCCAACGTTTGGTTTAGGTTTTGGGTGCATTTTTAATTTTATTGCTTAAATCGCATTTTCTCGTCGAGCTGAGCACGTTTTCTGAAATGTGCTCCTCCCGTCACTCTGGTTGGGTGCGCATAGTAAAAAGTGCTCTTGGCAGCTAGAGAGTGCCGCGTTGACCACTGCGCATGAAGAAATGACCATCTGCAACGTTTGGTTTAAGTTTTAGGTGCATTTTTAATTTTATTGCTTAAATCGCATTTTCTCGACGAGCTGAGCACGTTTTCTGAAATGTGCTCCTCCCGTCACTCTGGTTGGGTGCGCATAGTAAAAAGTGCTCTTGGCAGCTAGAGAGTGCCGCGTTGACCACTGCGCATGAAGAAATGATCATCTGCAACGTTTGGTTTAGGTTTTAGGTGCATTTTTAATTTTATTGCTTTAATCGCATTTTCTCGACGAGCTGAGCACGTTTTTTGAAATGTGCTCCTCCCGTCACTCTGGTTGGGTGCGCATAGTAAAAAGTGCTCTTGGCAGCTAGAGAGTGCCGCGTTGACCACTGCGCATGAAGAAATGACCATCTGCAACGTTTGGTTTAGGTTTTGGGTGCATTTTTAATTTTATTGCTTAAATCGCATTTTCTTGACGAGCTGAGAACGTTTTCTGAAATGTGCTCCTCCCGTCACTCTGGTTGGGTGCGCATAGTAAAAAGTGCTCTTGGCAGCTAGAGAGTGCCGCGTTGACCACTGTGCATGAAGAAATGACCATCTGCAACGTTTGGTTTAGGTTTTAGGTCTATTTTTAATTTTATTGCTTAAATCGCATTTTCTCGACGAGCTGAGCATGTTTTCTGAAATGTGCTCCTCCCGTCACTCTGGTTGGGTGCGCATAGTAAAAAGTGCTCTTGGCAGCTAGAGAGTGCCGCGTTGACCACTGCGCATGAAGAAATGACCATCTGCAACGTTTGGTTTAGGTTTTAGGTGCATTTTTAATTTTATTGCTTAAATCGCATTTTCTCGACGAGCTGAGCACGTTTTCTGAAATGTGCTCCTCCCGTCACTCTGGTCGGGTGCGCATAGTAAAAAGTGCTCTTGGCAGCTAGAGAGTGCCGCGTTGACCACTGCGCATGAAGAAATTACCATCTGCAACGTTTGGTTTAGGTTTTGGGTGCATTTTTAATTGTATTGCTTAAATCGCATTTTCTCGACGAGCTGAGCACGTTTTCTGAAATGTGTTCCTCCCGTCACTCTGGTTGGGTGCGCATAGTAAAAATTGCTCTTGGCAGCTAGAGAGTGCCGCGTTGACCACTGCGCATGAAGAAATAACCCCTGCAACGTTTGGTTTAGGTTTTAGGTGCATTTTTAATTTTATTGCTTAAATCGCATTTTCTCGACGAGCTGAGCACGTTTTCTGAAATGTGCTCCTCCCGTCACTCTGGTCGGGTGCGCATAGTAAAAAGTGCTCTTGGCAGCTAGAGAGTGCCGCGTTGACTGCTGCACATGAAGAAATAACCACCCCCAACGTTTGGTTTAGGTTTTAGGTGCATTTTTAATTTTATTGCTTAAATCGCATTTTCTCGACGAGCTGAGCACGTTTTCTGAAATGTGCTCCTCCCGTCACTCTGGTTGGGTGCGCATAGTAAAAAGTGCTCTTGGCAGCTAGAGAGTGCCGCGTTGACCACTGCGCATGAAGAAATAACCACCTGCAACGTTTGGTTTAGGTTTTGGGTGCATTTTTAATTTTATTGCTTAAATCGCATTTTCTCAACGAGCTGTGCACGTTTTCTGAAATGTGCTCCTCCCGTCACTCTGGTTGGGTGCGCATAGTAAAAAGTGCTCTTGGCAGCTAGAGAGTGCCGCGTTGACCACTGCGCATGAAGAAATAACCACCTGCAACGTTTGGTTTAGGTTTTAGGTGCATTTTAAATTGTATTGCTTAAATCGCATTTTCTCGACGAGCTGAGCACGTTTTCTGAAATGTGCTCCTCCCGTCACTCTGGTTGGGTGTGCATAGTAAAAAGTGCTCTTGGCAGCTAGAGAGTGCCGCGTTGACCACTGCGCATGAAGAAATAACCACGTGCAAAGTTTGTTTTAGGTTTTGGGTGCATTTTTAATTTTATTGCTTAAATCGCATTTTCTCGTCGAGCTGAGCACGTTTTCAGAAATGTGCTCCCCCCGTCACTCTGGTTGGGTGTGCATAGTAAAAAGTGCTCTTGGCAGCTAGAGAGTGCCGCGTTGACCACTGCGCATGAAGAAATGACCATCTGCAACGTTTGGTTTAGGTTTTGGGTGCATTTTTAATTTTATTGCTTAAATGGCATTTTCTCGACGAGCTGAGCACGTTTTCTGAAATGTGCTCCTCCCGTCACTCTGGTTGGGTGCGCATAGTAAAAAGTGCTCTTGGCAGCTAGAGAGTGCCGCGTTGACCATTGCGCATGAAGAAATAACCACCTGCAACGTTTGGTTTAGGTTTTAGGTGCATTTTTAATTTTATTGCTTAAATCGCATTTTCTCGACGAGCTGAGCACGTTTTCTGAAATGTGCTCCTCCCGTCACTCTGGTTGGGTGCGCATAGTAAAAAGTGCTCTTGGCAGCTAGAGAGTGCCGCGTTGACCACTGCGCATGAAGAAATAACCACCTGCAACGTTTGGTTTAGGTTTTAGGTCTATTTTTAATTTTATTGCTTAAATCGCATTTTCTCGACGAGCTGAGCACGTTTTCTGAAATGTGTTCCTCCCGTCACTCTGGTTGGGTGCGCATAGTAAAAAGTGCTCTTGGCAGCTAGAGAGTGCCGCGTTGACTGCTGCGCATGAAGAAATAACCACCTGCAACGTTTGGTTTAGGTTTTAGGTGCATTTTTAATTTTATTGCTTAAATCGCATTTTCTCGACGAGCTGAGCACGTTTTCTGAAATGTGCTCCTCCCGTCACTCTGGTTGGGTGCGCATAGTAAAAAGTGCTCTTGGCAGCTAGAGAGTGCCGCGTTGACCACTGCGCATGAAGAAATAACCGCCTGCAACGTTTGGTTTAGGCTTTGGGTGCATTTTTAATTTTATTGCTTAAATCGCATTTTCTCGACGAGCTGAGCACGTTTTCTGAAATGTGCTCCTCCCGTCACTCTGGTTGGGTGCGCATAGTAAAAAGTGCTCTTGGCAGCTAGAGAGTGCCGCGTTGACCACTGCGCATGAAGAAATGACCATCTGCAACGTTTGGTTTAGGTTTTGGGTGCATTTTTAATTTTATTGCTTAAATCGCATTTTCTCGACGAGCTGAGCACGTTTTCTGAAATGTGCTCCTCCCGTCACTCTGGTTGGGTGCGCATAGTAAAAAGTGCTCTTGGCAGCTAGAGAGTGCCGCGTTGACCACTGCGCATGAAGAAATAACCACCTGCAACGTTTGGTTTAGGTTTTGGGTGCACTTTTAATTTCATTGCTTAAATCGCATTTTCTCGACGAGCTGAGCACGTTTTCTGAAATGTGCTCCTCCCGTCACTCTGGTTGGGTGCGCATAGTAAAAAGTGCTCTTGGCAGCTAGAGAGTGCCGCGTTGACCACTGCGCATGAAGAAATAACCGCCTGCAACGTTTGGTTTAGGCTTTGGGTGCACTTTTAATTTTATTGCTTAAATCGCATTTTCTCGTCGAGCTGAGCACGTTTTCTGAAATGTGCTCCTCCCGTCACTCTGGTTGGGTGCGCATAGTAAAAAGTGCTCTTGGCAGCTAGAGAGTGCCGCGTTGACCACTGCGCATGAAGAAATGACCATCTGCAACGTTTGGTTTAGGTTTTGGGTGCATTTTTAATTTTATTGCTTAAATCGCATTTTCTCGACGAGCTGAGCACGTTTTCTAAAATGTGCTCCTCCCGTCACTCTGGTTGGGTGCGCATAGTAAAAAGTGCTCTTGGCAGCTAGAGAGTGCCGCGTTGACCACTGCGCATGAAGAAATAACCACCTGCAACGTTTGGTTTAGGTTTTAGGTGCATTTTTAATTGTATTGCTTAAATCGCATTTTCTCGACGAGCTGAGCACGTTTTCTGAAATGTGCTCCTCCCGTCACTCTGGTTGGGTGCGCATAGTAAAAAGTGCTCTTGGCAGCTAGAGAGTGCCGCGTTGACCACTGCGCATGAAGAAATAACCACGTGCAAAGTTTGTTTTAGGTTTTGGGTGCATTTTTAATTTTATTGCTTAAATCGCATTTTCTCGTCGAGCTGAGCACGTTTTCAGAAATGTGCTCCTCCCGTCACTCTGGTTGGGTGTGCATAGTAAAAAGTGCTCTTGGCAGCTAGAGAGTGCCGCGTTGACCACTGCGCATGAAGAAATGACCATCTGCAACTTTTGGTTTAGGTTTTGGGTGCATTTTTAATTTTATTGCTTAAATCGCATTTTCTCGACGAGCTGAGCACGTTTTCTGAAATGTGCTCCTCCCGTCACTCTGGTTGAGTGCGCATAGTAAAAAGTGCTCTTGGCAGCTAGAGAGTGCCGCGTTGACCATTGCGCATGAAGAAATAACCACCTGCAACGTTTGGTTTAGGTTTTAGGTGCATTTTTAATTTAATTGCTTAAATCGCATTTTCTCGACGAGCTGAGCACGTTTTCTGAAATGTGCTCCTCCCGTCACTCTGGTTGGGTGCGCATAGTAAAAAGTGCTCTTGGCAGCTAGAGAGTGCCGCGTTGACCACTGCGCATGAAGAAATAACCACCTGTAACGTTTGGTTAAGGTTTTGGGTGCATTTTTAATTTTATTGCTTAAATCGCATTTTCTCGTCGAGCTGAGCACGTTTTCTGAAATGTGCTCCTCCCGTCACTCTGGTTGGGTGCGCATAGTAAAAAGTGCTCTTGGCAGCTAGAGAGTGCCGCGTTGACTGCTGCGCATGAAGAAATAACCACCTGCAACGTTTGGTTTAGGTTTTAGGTGCATTTTTAATTTTATTGCTTAAATCGCATTTTCTCGACGAGCTGAGCACGTTTTCTGAAATGTGCTCCTCCCGTCACTCTGGTTGGGTGCGCATAGTAAAAAGTGCTCTTGGCAGCTAGAGAGTGCCGCGTTGACCACTGCGCATGAAGAAATAACCACCTGCAACGTTTGGTTTAGGTTTTGGGTGCATTTTTAATTTTATTGCTTAAATCGCATTTTCTGGACGAGCTGAGCACGTTTTCTGAAATGTGCTCCTCCCGTCACTCTGGTTGGGTGCGCATAGTAAAAAGTGCTCTTGGCAGCTAGAGAGTGCCGCGTTGACCACTGCGCATGAAGAAATGACCATCTGCAACGTTTGGTTTAGGTTTTGGGTGCATTTCTCATTTTATTGCTTAAATCACATTTTCTCGACGAGCTGAGCACGTTTTCTGAAATGTGCTCCTCCCTTCACTCTGGTTGGGTGCGCATAGTGAAAAGTGCTCTTGGCAGCTAGAGAGTGCCGCGTTGACCACTGCGCTTGAAGAAATAACCACCTGCAACGTTTGGTTTAGGTTTTAGGTGCATTTTTAATTTTATTGCTTAAATCGCATTTCTCGACGAGCTGAGCACGTTTTCTGAAATGTTCTCCTCCCGTCACTCTGGTTGGGTGTGCATAGTAAAAAGTGCTCTTGGCAGCTAGAGAGTGCCGCGTTGACCACTGCGCATGAAGAAATAACCACGTGCAACGTTTGTTTTAGGTTTTGGGTGCATTTTTAATTTTATTGCTTAAATCGCATTTTCTCGTCGAGCTGAGCACGTTTTCAGAAATGTGCTCCTCCCGTCACTCTGGTTGGGTGTGCATAGTAAAAAGTGCTCTTGGCAGCTAGAGAGTGCCGCGTTGACCACTGCGCATGAAGAAATGACCATCTGCAACGTTTGGTTTAGGTTTTGGGTGCATTTTTAATTGTATTGCTTAAATCGCATTTTCTCGACGAGCTGAGCACGTTTTCTGAAATGTGCTCCTCCCGTCACTCTGGTTGGGTGCGCATAGTAAAAAGTGCTCTTGGCAGCTAGAGAGTGCCGCGTTGACCATTGCGCATGAAGAAATAACCACCTGCAACGTTTGGTTTAGGTTTTGGGTGCATTTTTAATTTTATTGCTTAAATCGCATTTTCTGGACGAGCTGACCACGTTTTCTGTAATGTGCTCCTCCCGTCACTCTGGTTGGGTGCGCATAGTAAAAAGTGCTCTTGGCAGCTAGAGAGTGCCGCGTTGACCACTGCGCATGAAGAAATAACCAACTGCAACGTTTGGTTTAGGTTTTAGGTGCATTTTTAATTTTATTGCTTAAATCGCATTTCTCGACGAGCTGAGCACGTTTTCTGAAATGTTCTCCTCCCGTCACTCTGGTTGGGTGTGCATAGTAAAAAGTGCTCTTGGCAGCTAGAGAGTGCCGCGTTGACCACTGCGCATGAAGAAATGATCACGTGCAACGTTTGTTTTAGGTTTTGGGTGCATTTTTAATTTTATTGCTTAAATCGCATTTTCTCGTCGAGCTGAGCACGTTTTCAGAAATGTGCTCCTCCCGTCACTCTGGTTGGGTGTGCATAGTAAAAAGTGCTCTTGGCAGCTAGAGAGTGCCGCGTTGACCAATTCGCATGAAGAAATGACCATCTGCAACGTTTGGTTTAGGTTTTGGGTGCATTTTTAATTGTATTGCTTAAATCGCATTTTCTCGACGAGCTGAGCACGTTTTCTGAAATGTGCTCCTCCCGTCACTCTGGTTGGGTGCGCATAGTAAAAAGTGCTCTTGGCAGCTAGAGAGTGCCGCGTTGACCATAGTGCATGAAGAAATAACCACCTGCAACGTTTGGTTTAGGTTTTGGGTGCATTTTTAATTTTATTGCTTAAATCTCATTTTCTGGACGAGCTGAGCACGTTTTCTGAAATGTGCTCCTCCCGTCACTCTGGTTGGGTGCGCATAGTAAAAAGTGCTCTTGGCAGCTAGAGAGTGCCGCGTTGACCACTGCGCATGAAGAAATAACCACCTGCAACGTTTGGTTTAGGTTTTAGGTGCATTTTTAATTTTATTGCTTAAATCGCATTTTCTCGACGAGCTGAGCACGTTTTCTGAAATGTGCTCCTCCCGTCACTCTGGTCGGGTGCGCATAGTAAAAAGTGCTCTTGGCAGCTAGAGAGTGCCGCGTTGACCACTGCGCATGAAGAAATAAAAGCCTGCAACGTTTGGTTTAGGTTTTAGGTGCATTTTTAATTTTATTGCTTAAATCGCATTTTCTCGACGAGCTGAGCACGTTTTCTGAAATGTGCTCCTCCCGTCACTCTGGTTGGGTGCGCATAGTAAAAAGTGCTCTTGGCAGCTAGAGAGTGCCGCGTTGACCACTGCACATGAAGAAATAACCACCTGCAAGTTTGGTTTAGATTTTAGGTGCATTTTTAATTTTATTGCTTAAATCGCATTTTCTCGACGAGCTGAGCACGTTTTCTGAAATGTGCTCCTCCCGTCACTCTGGTTGGGTGCGCATAGTAAAAAGTGCTCTTGGCAGCTGGAGAGTGCCGCGTTGACCACTGCTCATGAAGAAATGACCACCTGCAATGTTTGGTTTAGGTTTTAGGTGCATTTTTAATTTTATTGCTTAAATCGCATTTTCTCGACGAGCTGAGCACGTTTTCTGAAATGTGCTCCTCCCGTCACTCTGGTTGGGTGCGCATAGTAAAAAGTGCTCTTGGCAGCTAGAGAGTGCCGCGTTGACTGCTGCACATGAAGAAATAACCACCCCCAACGTTTGGTTTAGGTTTTAGGTGCATTTTTAATTTTATTGCTTAAATCGCATTTTCTCGACGAGCTGAGCACGTTTTCTGAAATGTGTTCCTCCCGTCACTCTGGTTGGGTGCGCATAGTAAAAAGTGCTCTTGGCAGCTAGAGAGTGCCGCGTTGACCACTGCGCATGAAGAAATAACCACCTGCAACGTTTGGTTTAGGTTTTGGGTGCATTTTTAATTTTATTGCTTAAATCGCATTTTCTCGACGAGCTGAGCACGTTTTCTGAAATGTGCTCCTCCCGTCACTCTGGTTGGGTGCGCATAGTAAAAAGTGCTCTTGGCAGCTAGAGAGTGCCGCGTTGACCACTGCGCATGAAGAAATAACCACCCGCAACGTTTGGTTTAGGTTTTAGGTGCATTTTTAATTTTATTGCTTAAATCGCATTTTCTCGACGAGCTGAGCACGTTTTCTGAAATGTGCTCCTCCCGTCACTCTGGTTGGGTGCGCATAGTAAAAAGTGCTCTTGGCAGCTAGAGAGTGCCGCGTTGACCACTGCGAATGAAGAAATAACCACGTGCAACGTTTGTTTTAGGTTTTGGGTGCATTTTTAATTGTATTGCTTAAATCGCATTTTCTCGACGAGCTGAGCACGTTTTCAGAAATGTGCTCCTCCCGTCACTCTGGTTGGGTGCGCATAGTAAAAAGTGCTCTTGGCAGCTAGAGAGTGCCGCGTTGACCACTGCGCATGAAGAAATGACCATCTGCAACGTTTGGTTTAGGTTTTGGGTGCATTTTTAATTTTATTGCTTAAATCGCATTTTCTCGACGAGCTGAGCACGTTTTCTGAAATGTGCTCCTCCCGTCACTCTGGTTGGGTGCGCATAGTAAAAAGTGCTCTTGGCAGCTAGAGAGTGCCGCGTTGACCATTGCGCATGAAGAAATAACCACCTGCAACGTTTGGTTTAGGTTTTAGGTGCATTTTTAATTTTATTGCTTAAATCGCATTTTCTCGACGAGCTGAGCACGTTTTCTGAAATGTGCTCCTCCCGTCACTCTGGTTGGGTGAGCATAGTAAAAAGTGCTCTTGGCAGCTAGAGAGTGCCGCGTTGACCACTGCGCATGAAGAAATACCCACCTGCAACGTTTGGTTTAGGTTTTGGGTGCATTTTTAATTTTATTGCTTAAATCGCATTTTCTCGTCGAGCTGAGCACGTTTTCTGAAATGTGCTCCTCCCGTCACTCTGGTTGGGTGCGCATAGTAAAAAGTGTTCTTGGCAGCTAGAGAGTGCCGCGTTGACCACTGCGCATGAAGAAATGACCATCTGCAACGTTTGGTTTAGGTTTTGGGTGCATTTTTAATTTTATTGCTTAAATCGCATTTTCTCGACGAGCTGAGCACGTTTTCTGAAATGTGCTCCTCCCGTCACCCTGGTTGGGTGCGCATAGTAAAAAGTGCTCTTGGCAGCTAGAGAGTGCCGCGTTGACCACTGCGCATGAAGAAATACCCACGTGCAACGTTTGTTTTAGGTTTTAGGTGCATTTTTAATTTGATTGCTTAAATCGCATTTTCTCGACGAGCTGAGCACGTTTTCTGAAATGTGCTCCTCCCGTCACTCTGGTTGGGTGCGCATAGTAAAAAGTGCTCTTGGCAGCTAGAGAGTGCCGCGTTGACTGCTGCGCATGAAGAAATAACCACCTGCAACGTTTGGTGTAGGTTTTAGGTGCATTTTTAATTTTA
The DNA here is from genome assembly GCF_024217435.2 of Syngnathus scovelli. Taxonomy (NCBI): domain Eukaryota; kingdom Metazoa; phylum Chordata; class Actinopteri; order Syngnathiformes; family Syngnathidae; genus Syngnathus; species Syngnathus scovelli. The sequence continues at coordinate 3,738,945 of NC_090859.1, forward strand.
TTGCTTAAATCGCATTTTCTCGTCAAGCTGAGCACGTTTTCTGAAATGTGCTCCTCCCGTCACTCTGGTTGGGTGCGCATAGTAAAAAGTGCTCTTGGCAGCTAGAGAGTGCCACGTTGACCACTGCGCATGAAGAAATGACCATCTTCAACGTTTGGTTTCGGTTTTAGGTGCATTTTTAATTTTATTGCTTAAATCGCATTTTCTCGACGAGCTGAGCACGTTTTCTGAAATGTGCTCCTCCCGTCACTCTGGTTGGGTGCGCATAGTAAAAAGTGCTCTTGGCAGCTAGAGAGTGCCGCGTTGACCATTGCGCATGAAGAAATAACCAACTGCAACGTTTGGTTTAGGTTTTAGGTGCATTTTTTATTTTATTGCTTAAATCGCATTTTCTCGACGAGCAGAGCACGTTTTCTGAAATGTGCTCCTCCCGTCACTCTGGTTGGGTGCGCATAGTAAAAAGTGCTCTTTGCAGCTAGAGAGTGCCGCGTTGACCACTGCACATGAAGAAATAACCACCTGCAACGTTTGGTTTAGGTTTTGGGTGCATTTTTAATTTTATTGCTTAAATCGCATTTTCTCGTCGAGCTGAGCACGTTTTCTGAAATGTGCTCCTCCCGTCACTCTGGTTGGGTGCGCATAGTAAAAAGTGCTCTTGGCAGCTAGAGATTGCCGCGTCGACCACTGCGCATGAAGAAATGACCATCTGCAACGTTTGGTTTAGGTTTTGGGTGCATTTTTAATTTGATTGCTTAAATCGCATTTTCTCGACGAGCTGAGCACGTTTTCTGAAATGTGCTCCTCCCGTCACTCTGGTTGGGTGCGCATAGTAAAAAGTGCTCTTGGCAGCTAGACAGTGCCGCGTTGACCACTGAGCATGAAGAAATGACCATCTGCAACGTTTGGTTTAGGTTTTGAGTGCATTTTTAATTTTATTGCTTAAATCGCATTTTCTCGACGAGCTGAGCACGTTTTCTGAAATGTGCTCCTCCCGTCACTCTGGTTGGGTGCGCATAGTAAAAAGTGCTCTTGGCAGCTAGAGAGTGCCGCGTTGACCACTGCGCATGAAGAAATGACCATCTGCAACGTTTGGTTTGGGTTTTGGGTGCATTTTTAATTTTATTGCTTAAATCGCATTTTCTCGACGAGCTGAGCACGTTTTCTGAAATGTGCTCCTCCCGTCACTCTGGTTGCGTGCGCATAGTAAAAAGTGCTCTTGGCAGCTAGAGAGTGCCGCGTTGACCACTGCGCATGAAGAAATAACCACGTGCAACGTGTGTTTTAGGTTTTAGGTGCATTTTTAATTTTATTGCTTAAATCGCATTTTCTCGACGAGCTGAGCACGTTTTCTGAAATGTGCTCCTCCCGTCACTCTGGTTGGGTGCGCATAGTAAAAAGTGCGCTTGGCAGCTAGAGAGTGCCGCGTTGACTGCTGCGCATGAAGAAATAACCACCTGCAACGTTTGGTTTAGGTTTTAGGTGCATTTTTAATTTTATTGCTTAAATCGCATTTTCTCGACGAGCTGAGCACGTTTTCTGAAATGTGCTCCTCCCGTCACTCTGGTTGGGTGCGCATAGTAAAAAGTGCTCTTGGCAGCTAGAGAGTGCCGCGTTGACCACTGCGCATGAAGAAATAACCACCTGCAACGTTTGGTTTAGGTTTTGGGTGCATTTTTAATTTTATTGCTTAAATCGCATTTTCTCGACGAGCTGAGCACGTTTTCTGAAATGTGCTCCTCCCGTCACTCTGGTTGGGTGCGCATAGTAAAATGTGCTCTTGGCAGCTAGAGAGTGCCGCGTTGACCACTGCGCATGAAGAAATAACCACCTGCAACGTTTGGTTTAGGTTTTGGGTGCATTTTTAATTTTATTGCTTAAATCGCATTTTCTCGACGAGCTGAGGACGTTTTCTGAAATGTGCTCCTCCCGTCACTCTGGTTGGGTGCGCATAGTAAAAAGTGCTCTTGGCAGCTAGAGAGTGCCGCGTTGACCACTGCACATGAAGAAATAACCACCTGCAACGTTTGGTTTAGGTTTTGGGTGCATTTTTAATTTTATTGCTTAAATCGCATTTTCTCGTCGAGCTGAGCACGTTTTCTGAAATGTGCTCCTCCCGTCACTCTGGTTGGGTGCGCATAGTAAAAAGTGCTCTTGGCAGCTAGAGATTGCCGCGTCGACCACTGCGCATGAAGAAATGACCATCTGCAACGTTTGGTTTAGGTTTTGGGTGCATTTTTAATTTGATTGCTTAAATCGCATTTTCTCGACGAGCTGAGCACGTTTTCTGAAATGTGCTCCTCCCGTCACTCTGGTTGGGTGCGCATAGTAAAAAGTGCTCTTGGCAGCTAGACAGTGCCGCGTTGACCACTGAGCATGAAGAAATGACCATCTGCAACGTTTGGTTTAGGTTTTGAGTGCATTTTTAATTTTATTGCTTAAATCGCATTTTCTCGACGAGCTGAGCACGTTTTCTGAAATGTGCTCCTCCCGTCACTCTGGTTGGGTGCGCATAGTAAAAAGTGCTCTTGGCAGCTAGAGAGTGCCGCGTTGACCACTGCGCATGAAGAAATGACCATCTGCAACGTTTGGTTTGGGTTTTGGGTGCATTTTTAATTTTATTGCTTAAATCGCATTTTCTCGACGAGCTGAGCACGTTTTCTGAAATGTGCTCCTCCCGTCACTCTGGTTGCGTGCGCATAGTAAAAAGTGCTCTTGGCAGCTAGAGAGTGCCGCGTTGACCACTGCGCATGAAGAAATAACCACGTGCAACGTGTGTTTTAGGTTTTAGGTGCATTTTTAATTTTATTGCTTAAATCGCATTTTCTCGACGAGCTGAGCACGTTTTCTGAAATGTGCTCCTCCCGTCACTCTGGTTGGGTGCGCATAGTAAAAAGTGCGCTTGGCAGCTAGAGAGTGCCGCGTTGACCACTGCGCATGAAGAAATGACCATCTGCAACGTCTGGTTTAGGTTTTGGGTGCATTATTAATTTTATTGCTTAAATCGCATTTTCTCGACGAGCTGAGCACGTTTTCTGAAATGTGCTCCTCCCGTCACTCTGGTTGGGTGCGCATAGTAAAAAGTGCTCTTGGCAGCTAGAGAGTGCCGCGTTGACCACTGCGCATGAAGAAATAACCACCTGCAACGTTTGGTTTAGGTTTTAGGTGCATTTTTAATTTTATTGCTTAAATCGCATTTTCTCGACGAGCTGAGCACGTTTTCTGAAATGTGCTCCTCCCGTCACTCTGGTTGGGTGCGCATAGTAAAAAGTGCTCTTGGCAGCTAGAGAGTGCCGCGTTGACCACTGCACATGAAGAAATAACCACCTGCAAGTTTGGTTTAGGTTTTAGGTGCTTTTTTAATTTTATTGCTTAAATCGCATTTTCTCGACGAGCTGAGCACGTTTTCTGAAATGTGCTCCTCCCGTCACTCTTGTTGGGTGCGCATAGTAAAAAGTGCTCTTGGCAGCTAGAGAGTGCCGCGTTGACCACTGCGCATGAAGAAATAACCACCTGCAACGTTTGGTTTAGGTTTTAGGTGCATTTTTAATTTTATTGCTTAAATCGCATTTACTCGACGAGCTGAGCACGTTTTCTGAAATGTGCTCCTCCCGTCACTCTGGTTGGGTGCGCATAGTAAAAAGTGCTCTTGGCAGCTAGAGAGTGCCGCGTTGACCACTGCGCATTAAGAAATAACCACATGCAACGTTTGGTTTAGGTTTTGGGTGCATTTTTAATTTTATTGCTTAAATCGCATTTTCTGGACGAGCTGAGCACGTTTTCTGAAATGTGCTCCTCCCGTCACTCTGGTTGGGGGCGCATAGTAAAAAGTGCTCTTGGCAGCTAGAGAGTGCCGCGTTGACCACTGCGCATGAAGAAATGACCATCTGCAGCGTTTGGTTTAGGTTTTAGGTGCATTTTTAATTTTATTGCTTAAATCGCATTTTCTCGACGAGCTGAGCACGTTTTCTGAAATGTGCTCCTCCCGTCACTCTGGTTGGGTGCGCATAGTAAAAAGTGCTCTTGGCAGCTAGAGAGTGCCGCGTTGACCACTGTGCATGAAGAAATGACCATCTGCAACGTTTGGTTTAGGTTTTAGGTGCATTTTTAATTTTATTACTTTAATCGCATTTTCTCGACGAGCTGAGCACGTTTTCTGAAATGTGCTCCTCCCGTCACTCTGGTTGGGTGCGCATAGTAAAAAGTGCTCTTGGCAGCTAGAGAGTGCCGCGTTGACCACTGCGCATGAAGAAATGACCATCTGCAACGTTTGGTTTAGGTTTTGCGTGCATTTTTAATTTTATTGCTTAAATCGCATTTTCTCGACGAGCTGAGCACGTTTTCTTAAATGTGCTCCTCCCGTCACTCTGGTTGGGTGCACATAGTAAAAAGTGCTCTTGGCAGCTAGAGAGTGCCGCGTTGACCACTGCGCATGAAGAAATAACCACCTGCAACGTTTGGTTTAGGTTTTAGGTGCATTTTAATTTTATTGCTTAAATCGCATTTTCTCGACGAGCTGAGCACGTTTTCTGAAATGTGCTCCTCCCGTCACTCTGGTTGGGTGCGCATAGTAAAAAGTGCTCTTGGCAGCTAGAGAGTGCCGCGTTGACCACTGCGCATGAAGAAATAACCGCCTGCAACGTTTGGTTTAGGTTTTGGGTGCATTTTTAATTTTATTGCTTAAATCGCATTTTCTCGTCGAGCTGAGCACGTTTTCTGAAATGTGCTCCTCCCGTCATTCTGGTTGGGTACGCATAGTAAAAAGTGCTCTTGGCAGCTAGAGAGTGCCGCGTTGACCACTGCGCAAGAAGAAATGACCATCTGCAGCGTTTGGTTTAGGTTTTAGGTGCATTTTTAATTTTATTGCTTAAATCGCATTTTCTCGTCGAGCTGAGCACGTTTTCTGAAATGTGCTCCTCCCGTCACTCTGGTTGGGTGCGCATAGTAAAAAGTGCTCTTGGCAGCTAGAGAGTGCTGCGTTGACTGCTGCACATGAAGAAATAACCACCCCCAACGTTTGGTTTAGGTTTTAGGTCTATTTTTAATTTTATTGCTTAAATCGCATTTTCTCGACGAGCTGAGCATGTTTTCTGAAATGTGCTCCTCCCGTCACTCTGGTTGGGTGCGCATAGTAAAAAGTGCTCTTGGCAGCTAGAGAGTGCCGCGTTGACCACTGCGCATGAAGAAATGACCATCTGCAACGTTTGGTTTAGGTTTTAGGTGCATTTTTAATTTTATTGCTTAAATCGCATTTTCTCGACGAGCTGAGCACGTTTTCTGAAATGTGCTCCTACCGTCACTCTGGTCGGGTGCGCATAGTAAAAAGTGCTCTTGGCAGCTAGAGAGTGCCGCGTTGACCACTGCGCATGAAGAAATGACCATCTGCAACGTTTGGTTTAGGTTTTGGGTGCATTTTTAATTGTATTGCTTAAATCGCATTTTCTCGACGAGCTGAGCACGTTTTCTGAAATGTGTTCCTCCCGTCACTCTGGTTGGGTGCGCATAGTAAAAAGTGCTCTTGGCAGCTAGAGAGTGCCGCGTTGACCACTGCGCATGAAGAAATAACCCCTGCAACGTTTGGTTTAGGTTTTAGGTGCATTTTTAATTTTATTGCTTAAATCGCATTTTCTCGACGAGCTGAGCACGTTTTCTGAAATGTGCTCCTCCCGTCACTCTGGTCGGGTGCGCATAGTAAAAAGTGCTCTTGGCAGCTAGAGATTGCCGCGTTGACTGCTGCACATGAAGAAATAACCACCCCCAACGTTTGGTTTAGGTTTTAGGTGCATTTTTAATTTTATTGCTTAAATCGCATTTTCTCGACGAGCTGAGCACGTTTTCTGAAATGTGCTCCTCCCGTCACTCTGGTTGGGTGCGCATAGTAAAAAGTGCTCTTGGCAGCTAGAGAGTGCCGCGTTGACCACTGCGCATGAAGAAATAACCACCTACAACGTTTGGTTTAGGTTTTGGGTGCATTTTTAATTTTATTGCTTAAATCGCATTTTCTCGACGAGCTGAGCACGTTTTCTGAAATGTGCTCCTCCCGTCACTCTGGTTGGGTGCGCATAGTAAAAAGTGCTCTTGGCAGCTAGAGAGTGCCGCGTTGACCACTGCGCATGAAGAAATAACCACCTGCAACGTTTGATTTAGGTTTTAGGTGCATTTTAAATTGTATTGCTTAAATCGCATTTTCTCGACGAGCTGAGCACGTTTTCTGAAATGTGCTCCTCCCGTCACTCTGGTTGGGTGCGCATAGTAAAAAGTGCTCTTGGCAGCTAGAGAGTGCCGCGTTGACCACTGCGCATGAAGAAATAACCACGTGCAAAGTTTGTTTTAGGTTTTGGGTGCATTTTTAATTTTATTGCTTAAATCGCATTTTCTCGTCGAGCTGAGCACGTTTTCAGAAATGTGCTCCTCCCGTCACTCTGGTTGGGTGTGCATAGTAAAAAGTGCTCTTGGCAGCTAGAGAGTGCCGCGTTGACCACTGCGCATGAAGAAATGACCATCTGCAACGTTTGGTTTAGGTTTTGGGTGCATTTTTAATTTTATTGCTTAAATCGCATTTTCTCGACGAGCTGAGCACGTTTTCTGAAATGTGCTCCTCCCGTCACTCTGGTTGGGTGCGCATAGTAAAAAGTGCTCTTGGCAGCTAGAGGGTGCCGCGTTGACCATTGCGCATGAAGAAATAACCACCTGCAACGTTTGGTTTAGGTTTTAGGTGCATTTTTAATTTTATTGCTTAAATCGCATTTTCTCGACGAGCTGAGCACGTTTTCTGAAATGTGCTCCTCCCGTCACTCTGGTTGGGTGCGCATAGTAAAAAGTGCTCTTGGCAGCTAGAGAGTGCCGCGTTGACCACTGCGCATGAAGAAATAACCACCTGCAACGTTTGGTTAAGGTTTTGGGTGCATTTTTAATTTTATTGCTTAAATCGCATTTTCTCGTCGAGCTGAGCACGTTTTCTGAAATGTGCTCCTCCCGTCACTCTTGTTGGGTGCGCATAGTAAAAAGTGCTCTTGGCAGCTAGAGAGTGCCGCGTTGACCACTGTGCATGAAGAAATAACCACCTGCAACGTTTGGTTTAGGTTTTGGGTGCATTTTTAATTTTATTGCTTAAATCTCATTTTCTGGACGAGCTGAGCACGTTTTCTGAAATGTGCTCCTCCCGTCACTCTGGTTGGGTGCGCATAGTAAAAAGTGCTCTTGGCAGCTAGAGAGTGCCGCGTTGACCACTGCGCATGAAGAAATAACCACCTGCAACGTTTGGTTTAGGTTTTAGGTGCATTTTTAATTTTATTGCTTAAATCGCATTTTCTCGACGAGCTGAGCACGTTTTCTGAAATGTGCTCCTCCCGTCACTCTGGTCGGGTGCGCATAGTAAAAAGTGCTCTTGGCAGCTAGAGAGTGCCGCGTTGACCACTGCGCATGAAGAAATAAAAGCCTGCAACGTTTGGTTTAGGTTTTAGGTGCATTTTTTATTTTATTGCTTAAATCGCATTTTCTCGACGAGCTGAGCACGTTTTCTGAAATGTGCTCCTCCCGTCACTCTGGTTGGGTGCGCATAGTAAAAAGTGCTCTTGGCAGCTAGAGAGTGCCGCGTTGACCACTGCACATGAAGAAATAACCACCTGCAAGTTTGGTTTAGATTTTAGGTGCATTTTTAATTTTATTGCTTAAATCGCATTTTCTCGACGAGCTGAGCACGTTTTCTGAAATGTGCTCCTCCCGTCACTCTGGTTGGGTGCGCATAGTAAAAAGTGCTCTTGGCAGCTGGAGAGTGCCGCGTTGACCACTGCTCATGAAGAAATGACCACCTGCAATGTTTGGTTTAGGTTTTAGGTGCATTTTTAATTTTATTGCTTAAATCGCATTTTCTCGACGAGCTGAGCACGTTTTCTGAAATGTGCTCCTCCCGTCACTCTGGTTGGGTGCGCATAGTAAAAAGTGCTCTTGGCAGCTAGAGAGTGCCGCGTTGACTGCTGCACATGAAGAAATAACCACCCCCAACGTTTGGTTTAGGTTTTAGGTGCATTTTTAATTTTATTGCTTAAATCGCATTTTCTCGACGAGCTGAGCACGTTTTCTGAAATGTGTTCCTCCCGTCACTCTGGTTGGGTGCGCATAGTAAAAAGTGCTCTTGGCAGCTAGAGAGTGCCGCGTTGACCACTGCGCATGAAGAAATAACCACCTGCAACGTTTGGTTTAGGTTTTGGGTGCATTTTTAATTTTATTGCTTAAATCGCATTTTCTCGACGAGCTGAGCACGTTTTCTGAAATGTGCTCCTCCCGTCACTCTGGTTGGGTGCGCATAGTAAAAAGTGCTCTTGGCAGCTAGAGAGTGCCGCGTTGACCACTGCGCATGAAGAAATAACCACCCGCAACGTTTGGTTTAGGTTTTAGGTGCATTTTTAATTTTATTGCTTAAATCGCATTTTCTCGACGAGCTGAGCACGTTTTCTGAAATGTGCTCCTCCCGTCACTCTGGTTGGGTGCGCATAGTAAAAAGTGCTCTTGGCAGCTAGAGAGTGCCGCGTTGACCACTGCGAATGAAGAAATAACCACGTGCAACGTTTGTTTTAGGTTTTGGGTGCATTTTTAATTGTATTGCTTAAATCGCATTTTCTCGACGAGCTGAGCACGTTTTCAGAAATGTGCTCCTCCCGTCACTCTGGTTGGGTGCGCATAGTAAAAAGTGCTCTTGGCAGCTAGAGAGTGCCGCGTTGACCACTGCGCATGAAGAAATGACCATCTGCAACGTTTGGTTTAGGTTTTGGGTGCATTTTTAATTTTATTGCTTAAATCGCATTTTCTCGACGAGCTGAGCACGTTTTCTGAAATGTGCTCCTCCCGTCACTCTGGTTGGGTGCGCATAGTAAAAAGTGCTCTTGGCAGCTAGAGAGTGCCGCGTTGACCATTGCGCATGAAGAAATAACCACCTGCAACGTTTGGTTTAGGTTTTAGGTGCATTTTTAATTTTATTGCTTAAATCGCATTTTCTCGACGAGCTGAGCACGTTTTCTGAAATGTGCTCCTCCCGTCACTCTGGTTGGGTGAGCATAGTAAAAAGTGCTCTTGGCAGCTAGAGAGTGCCGCGTTGACCACTGCGCATGAAGAAATACCCACCTGCAACGTTTGGTTTAGGTTTTGGGTGCATTTTTAATTTTATTGCTTAAATCGCATTTTCTCGTCGAGCTGAGCACGTTTTCTGAAATGTGCTCCTCCCGTCACTCTGGTTGGGTGCGCATAGTAAAAAGTGTTCTTGGCAGCTAGAGAGTGCCGCGTTGACCACTGCGCATGAAGAAATGACCATCTGCAACGTTTGGTTTAGGTTTTGGGTGCATTTTTAATTTTATTGCTTAAATCGCATTTTCTCGACGAGCTGAGCACGTTTTCTGAAATGTGCTCCTCCCGTCACCCTGGTTGGGTGCGCATAGTAAAAAGTGCTCTTGGCAGCTAGAGAGTGCCGCGTTGACAACTGCGCATGAAGAAATACCCACGTGCAACGTTTGTTTTAGGTTTTAGGTGCATTTTTAATTTGATTGCTTAAATCGCATTTTCTCGACGAGCTGAGCACGTTTTCTGAAATGTGCTCCTCCCGTCACTCTGGTTGGGTGCGCATAGTAAAAAGTGCTCTTGGCAGCTAGAGAGTGCCGCGTTGACTGCTGCGCATGAAGAAATAACCACCTGCAACGTTTGGTGTAGGTTTTAGGTGCATTTTTAATTTTATTGCTTAAATCGCATTTTCTCGTCAAGCTGAGCACGTTTTCTGAAATGTGCTCCTCCCGTCACTCTGGTTGGGTGCGCATAGTAAAAAGTGCTCTTGGCAGCTAGAGAGTGCCACGTTGACCACTGCGCATGAAGAAATGACCATCTTCAACGTTTGGTTTCGGTTTTAGGTGCATTTTTAATTTTATTGCTTAAATCGCATTTTCTCGACGAGCTGAGCACGTTTTCTGAAATGTGCTCCTCCCGTCACTCTGGTTGGGTGCGCATAGTAAAAAGTGCTCTTGGCAGCTAGAGAGTGCCGCGTTGACCATTGCGCATGAAGAAATAACCAACTGCAACGTTTGGTTTAGGTTTTAGGTGCATTTTTTATTTTATTGCTTAAATCGCATTTTCTCGACGAGCAGAGCACGTTTTCTGAAATGTGCTCCTCCCGTCACTCTGGTTGGGTGCGCATAGTAAAAAGTGCTCTTTGCAGCTAGAGAGTGCCGCGTTGACCACTGCACATGAAGAAATAACCACCTGCAACGTTTGGTTTAGGTTTTGGGTGCATTTTTAATTTTATTGCTTAAATCGCATTTTCTCGTCGAGCTGAGCACGTTTTCTGAAATGTGCTCCTCCCGTCACTCTGGTTGGGTGCGCATAGTAAAAAGTGCTCTTGGCAGCTAGAGATTGCCGCGTCGACCACTGCGCATGAAGAAATGACCATCTGCAACGTTTGGTTTAGGTTTTGGGTGCATTTTTAATTTGATTGCTTAAATCGCATTTTCTCGACGAGCTGAGCACGTTTTCTGAAATGTGCTCCTCCCGTCACTCTGGTTGGGTGCGCATAGTAAAAAGTGCTCTTGGCAGCTAGACAGTGCCGCGTTGACCACTGAGCATGAAGAAATGACCATCTGCAACGTTTGGTTTAGGTTTTGAGTGCATTTTTAATTTTATTGCTTAAATCGCATTTTCTCGACGAGCTGAGCACGTTTTCTGAAATGTGCTCCTCCCGTCACTCTGGTTGGGTGCGCATAGTAAAAAGTGCTCTTGGCAGCTAGAGAGTGCCGCGTTGACCACTGCGCATGAAGAAATGACCATCTGCAACGTTTGGTTTGGGTTTTGGGTGCATTTTTAATTTTATTGCTTAAATCGCATTTTCTCGACGAGCTGAGCACGTTTTCTGAAATGTGCTCCTCCCGTCACTCTGGTTGCGTGCGCATAGTAAAAAGTGCTCTTGGCAGCTAGAGAGTGCCGCGTTGACCACTGCGCATGAAGAAATAACCACGTGCAACGTGTGTTTTAGGTTTTAGGTGCATTTTTAATTTTATTGCTTAAATCGCATTTTCTCGACGAGCTGAGCACGTTTTCTGAAATGTGCTCCTCCCGTCACTCTGGTTGGGTGCGCATAGTAAAAAGTGCGCTTGGCAGCTAGAGAGTGCCGCGTTGACTGCTGCGCATGAAGAAATAACCACCTGCAACGTTTGGTTTAGGTTTTAGGTGCATTTTTAATTTTATTGCTTAAATCGCATTTTCTCGACGAGCTGAGCACGTTTTCTGAAATGTGCTCCTCCCGTCACTCTGGTTGGGTGCGCATAGTAAAAAGTGCTCTTGGCAGCTAGAGAGTGCCGCGTTGACCACTGCGCATGAAGAAATAACCACCTGCAATGTTTGGTTTAGGTTTTGGGTGCATTTTTAATTTTATTGCTTAAATCGCATTTTCTCGACGAGCTGAGCACGTTTTCTGAAATGTGCTCCTCCCGTCACTCTGGTTGGGTGCGCATAGTAAAATGTGCTCTTGGCAGCTAGAGAGTGCCGCGTTGACCACTGCGCATGAAGAAATAACCACCTGCAACGTTTGGTTTAGGTTTTGGGTGCATTTTTAATTTTATTGCTTAAATCGCATTTTCTCGACGAGCTGAGGACGTTTTCTGAAATGTGCTCCTCCCGTCACTCTGGTTGGGTGCGCATAGTAAAAAGTGCTCTTGGCAGCTAGAGAGTGCCGCGTTGACCACTGCACATGAAGAAATAACCACCTGCAACGTTTGGTTTAGGTTTTGGGTGCATTTTTAATTTTATTGCTTAAATCGCATTTTCTCGTCGAGCTGAGCACGTTTTCTGAAATGTGCTCCTCCCGTCACTCTGGTTGGGTGCGCATAGTAAAAAGTGCTCTTGGCAGCTAGAGATTGCCGCGTCGACCACTGCGCATGAAGAAATGACCATCTGCAACGTTTGGTTTAGGTTTTGGGTGCATTTTTAATTTGATTGCTTAAATCGCATTTTCTCGACGAGCTGAGCACGTTTTCTGAAATGTGCTCCTCCCGTCACTCTGGTTGGGTGCGCATAGTAAAAAGTGCTCTTGGCAGCTAGACAGTGCCGCGTTGACCACTGAGCATGAAGAAATGACCATCTGCAACGTTTGGTTTAGGTTTTGAGTGCATTTTTAATTTTATTGCTTAAATCGCATTTTCTCGACGAGCTGAGCACGTTTTCTGAAATGTGCTCCTCCCGTCACTCTGGTTGGGTGCGCATAGTAAAAAGTGCTCTTGGCAGCTAGAGAGTGCCGCGTTGACCACTGCGCATGAAGAAATGACCATCTGCAACGTTTGGTTTGGGTTTTGGGTGCATTTTTAATTTTATTGCTTAAATCGCATTTTCTCGACGAGCTGAGCACGTTTTCTGAAATGTGCTCCTCCCGTCACTCTGGTTGCGTGCGCATAGTAAAAAGTGCTCTTGGCAGCTAGAGAGTGCCGCGTTGACCACTGCGCATGAAGAAATAACCACGTGCAACGTGTGTTTTAGGTTTTAGGTGCATTTTTAATTTTATTGCTTAAATCGCATTTTCTCGACGAGCTGAGCACGTTTTCTGAAATGTGCTGCTCCCGTCACTCTGGTTGGGTGCGCATAGTAAAAAGTGCGCTTGGCAGCTAGAGAGTGCCGCGTTGACTGCTGCGCATGAAGAAATAACCACCTGCAACGTTTGGTTTAGGTTTTAGGTGCATTTTTAATTTTATTGCTTAAATCGCATTTTCTCGACGAGCTGAGCACGTTTTCTGAAATGTGCTCCTCCCGTCACTCTGGTTGGGTGCGCATAGTAAAAAGTGCTCTTGGCAGCTAGAGAGTGCCGCGTTGACCACTGCGCATGAAGAAATAACCACCTGCAACGTTTGGTTTAGGTTTTGGGTGCATTTTTAATTTTATTGCTTAAATCGCATTTTCTCGACGAGCTGAGCACGTTTTCTGAAATGTGCTCCTCCCGTCACTCTGGTTGGGTGCGCATAGTAAAATGTGCTCTTGGCAGCTAGAGAGTGCCGCGTTGACCACTGCGCATGAAGAAATAACCACCTGCAACGTTTGGTTTAGGTTTTGGGTGCATTTTTAATTTTATTACTTAAATCGCATTTTCTCGACGAGCTGAGGACGTTTTCTGAAATGTGCTCCTCCCGTCACTCTGGTTGGGTGCGCATAGTAAAAAGTGCTCTTGGCAGCTAGAGAGTGCCGCGTTGACCACTGCGCATGAAGAAATGACCATCTGCAACGTTTGGTTTAGGTTTTAGGTGCATTTTTAATTTTATTGCTTAAATCGCATGTTCTCGACGAGCTGAGCACGTTTTCTGAAATGTGCTCCTCACGTCACTCTGGTTCGGTGCGCATAGTAAAAAGTGCTCTTGGCAGCTAGAGAGTGCCGCGTTGACCATTGCGCATGAAGAAATAACCACCTGCAACGTTTGTTTTAGGTTTTAGGTGCATTTTTAATTTTATTGCTTAAATCGCATTTTCTCGACGAGCTGAGCACGTTTTATGAAATGTGCTCCTCCCGTCACTCTGGTTGGGTGCGCATAGTAAAAAGTGCTCTTGGCAGCTAGAGAGTGCCGCGTTGACCACTGCGCATGAAGAAATAACCACGTGCAAAGTTTGTTTTAGGTTTTGGGTGCATTTTTATTTTTATTGCTTAAATCGCATTTTCTCGACGAGCTGAGCACGTTTTCTGAAATGAACTCCTCCCGTCACTCTGGTTGGGTGCGCATGGTAAAAAGTGCTCTTGGCAGCTAGAGAGTGCCACGTTGACCACTGCGCATGAAGAAATAACCGCCTGCAACGTTTGGTTTAGGTTGTGGGTGCATTTTTAATTTTATTGCTTAAATCGCATTTTCTCGTCGAGCTGAGCACGTTTTCTGAAATGTGCTCCTCCCGTCACTCTGGTTGGGTGCGCATAGTAAAAAGTGCTCTTGGCAGCTAGAGAGTGCCGCGTTGACCACTGCGCATGAAGAAATGACCATCTGCAACGTCTGGTTTAGGTTTTGGGTGCATTATTAATTTTATTGCTTAAATCGCATTTTCTCGACGAGCTGAGCACGTTTTCTGAAATGTGCTCCTCCCGTCACTCTGGTTGGGTGCGCATAGTAAAAAGTGCTCTTGGCAGCTAGAGAGTGCCGCGTTGACCACTGCGCATGAAGAAATAACCACCTGCAACGTTTGGTTTAGGTTTTAGGTGCATTTTTAATTTTATTGCTTAAATCGCATTTTCTCGACGAGCTGAGCACGTTTTCTGAAATGTGCTCCTCCCGTCACTCTGGTTGGGTGCGCATAGTAAAAAGTGCTCTTGGCAGCTAGAGAGTGCCGCGTTGACCACTGCACATGAAGAAATAACCACCTGCAAGTTTGGTTTAGGTTTTAGGTGCTTTTTTAATTTTATTGCTTAAATCGCATTTTCTCGACGAGCTGAGCACGTTTTCTGAAATGTGCTCCTCCCGTCACTCTTGTTGGGTGCGCATAGTAAAAAGTGCTCTTGGCAGCTAGAGAGTGCCGCGTTGACCACTGCGCATGAAGAAATAACCACCTGCAACGTTTGGTTTAGGTTTTAGGTGCATTTTTAATTTTATTGCTTAAATCGCATTTACTCGACGAGCTGAGCACGTTTTCTGAAATGTGCTCCTCCCGTCACTCTGGTTGGGTGCGCATAGTAAAAAGTGCTCTTGGCAGCTAGAGAGTGCCGCGTTGACCACTGCGCATTAAGAAATAACCACATGCAACGTTTGGTTTAGGTTTTGGGTGCATTTTTAATTTTATTGCTTAAATCGCTTTTTCTGGACGAGCTGAGCACGTTTTCTGAAATGTGCTCCTCCCGTCACTCTGGTTGGGGGCGCATAGTAAAAAGTGCTCTTGGCAGCTAGAGAGTGCCGCGTTGACCACTGCGCATGAAGAAATGACCATCTGCAGCGTTTGGTTTAGGTTTTAGGTGCATTTTTAATTTTATTGCTTAAATCGCATTTTCTCGACGAGCTGAGCACGTTTTCTGAAATGTGCTCCTCCCGTCACTCTGGTTGGGTGCGCATAGTAAAAAGTGCTCTTGGCAGCTAGAGAGTGCCGCGTTGACCACTGTGCATGAAGAAATGACCATCTGCAACGTTTGGTTTAGGTTTTAGGTGCATTTTTAATTTTATTACTTTAATCGCATTTTCTCGACGAGCTGAGCACGTTTTCTGAAATGTGCTCCTCCCGTCACTCTGGTTGGGTGCGCATAGTAAAAAGTGCTCTTGGCAGCTAGAGAGTGCCGCGTTGACCACTGCGCATGAAGAAATGACCATCTGCAACGTTTGGTTTAGGTTTTGCGTGCATTTTTAATTTTATTGCTTAAATCGCATTTTCTCGACGAGCTGAGCACGTTTTCTTAAATGTGCTCCTCCCGTCACTCTGGTTGGGTGCACATAGTAAAAAGTGCTCTTGGCAGCTAGAGAGTGCCGCGTTGACCACTGCGCATGAAGAAATAACCACCTGCAACGTTTGGTTTAGGTTTTAGGTGCATTTTAATTTTATTGCTTAAATCGCATTTTCTCGACGAGCTGAGCACGTTTTCTGAAATGTGCTCCTCCCGTCACTCTGGTTGGGTGCGCATAGTAAAAAGTGCTCTTGGCAGCTAGAGAGTGCCGCGTTGACCACTGCGCATGAAGAAATAACCGCCTGCAACGTTTGGTTTAGGTTTTGGGTGCATTTTTAATTTTATTGCTTAAATCGCATTTTCTCGTCGAGCTGAGCACGTTTTCTGAAATGTGCTCCTCCCGTCATTCTGGTTGGGTACGCATAGTAAAAAGTGCTCTTGGCAGCTAGAGAGTGCCGCGTTGACCACTGCGCAAGAAGAAATGACCATCTGCAGCGTTTGGTTTAGGTTTTAGGTGCATTTTTAATTTTATTGCTTAAATCGCATTTTCTCGTCGAGCTGAGCACGTTTTCTGAAATGTGCTCCTCCCGTCACTCTGGTTGGGTGCGCATAGTAAAAAGTGCTCTTGGCAGCTAGAGAGTGCTGCGTTGACTGCTGCACATGAAGAAATAACCACCCCCAACGTTTGGTTTAGGTTTTAGGTCTATTTTTAATTTTATTGCTTAAATCGCATTTTCTCGACGAGCTGAGCATGTTTTCTGAAATGTGCTCCTCCCGTCACTCTGGTTGGGTGCGCATAGTAAAAAGTGCTCTTGGCAGCTAGAGAGTGCCGCGTTGACCACTGCGCATGAAGAAATGACCATCTGCAACGTTTGGTTTAGGTTTTAGGTGCATTTTTAATTTTATTGCTTAAATCGCATTTTCTCGACGAGCTGAGCACGTTTTCTGAAATGTGCTCCTACCGTCACTCTGGTCGGGTGCGCATAGTAAAAAGTGCTCTTGGCAGCTAGAGAGTGCCGCGTTGACCACTGCGCATGAAGAAATGACCATCTGCAACGTTTGGTTTAGGTTTTGGGTGCATTTTTAATTGTATTGCTTAAATCGCATTTTCTCGACGAGCTGAGCACGTTTTCTGAAATGTGTTCCTCCCGTCACTCTGGTTGGGTGCGCATAGTAAAAAGTGCTCTTGGCAGCTAGAGAGTGCCGCGTTGACCACTGCGCATGAAGAAATAACCCCTGCAACGTTTGGTTTAGGTTTTAGGTGCATTTTTAATTTTATTGCTTAAATCGCATTTTCTCGACGAGCTGAGCACGTTTTCTGAAATGTGCTCCTCCCGTCACTCTGGTCGGGTGCGCATAGTAAAAAGTGCTCTTGGCAGCTAGAGATTGCCGCGTTGACTGCTGCACATGAAGAAATAACCACCCCCAACGTTTGGTTTAGGTTTTAGGTGCATTTTTAATTTTATTGCTTAAATCGCATTTTCTCGACGAGCTGAGCACGTTTTCTGAAATGTGCTCCTCCCGTCACTCTGGTTGGGTGCGCATAGTAAAAAGTGCTCTTGGCAGCTAGAGAGTGCCGCGTTGACCACTGCGCATGAAGAAATAACCACCTGCAACGTTTGGTTTAGGTTTTGGGTGCATTTTTAATTTTATTGCTTAAATCGCATTTTCTCGACGAGCTGAGCACGTTTTCTGAAATGTGCTCCTCCCGTCACTCTGGTTGGGTGCGCATAGTAAAAAGTGCTCTTGGCAGCTAGAGAGTGCCGCGTTGACCACTGCGCATGAAGAAATAACCACCTGCAACGTTTGATTTAGGTTTTAGGTGCATTTTAAATTGTATTGCTTAAATCGCATTTTCTCGACGAGCTGAGCACGTTTTCTGAAATGTGCTTCTCCCATCACTCTGGTTGGGTGCGCATAGTAAAAAGTGCTCTTGGCAGCTAGAGAGTGCCGCGTTGACCACTGCGCATGAAGAAATAACCACGTGCAAAGTTTGTTTTAGGTTTTGGGTGCATTTTTAATTTTATTGCTTAAATCGCATTTTCTCGTCGAGCTGAGCACGTTTTCAGAAATGTGCTCCTCCCGTCACTCTGGTTGGGTGTGCATAGTAAAAAGTGCTCTTGGCAGCTAGAGAGTGCCGCGTTGACCACTGCGCATGAAGAAATGACCATCTGCAACGTTTGGTTTAGGTTTTGGGTGCATTTTTAATTTTATTGCTTAAATCGCATTTTCTCGACGAGCTGAGCACGTTTTCTGAAATGTGCTCCTCCCGTCACTCTGGTTGGGTGCGCATAGTAAAAAGTGCTCTTGGCAGCTAGAGAGTGCCGCGTTGACCATTGCGCATGAAGAAATAACCACCTGCAACGTTTGGTTTAGGTTTTAGGTGCATTTTTAATTTTATTGCTTAAATCGCATTTTCTCGACGAGCTGAGCACGTTTTCTGAAATGTGCTCCTCCCGTCACTCTGGTTGGGTGCGCATAGTAAAAAGTGCTCTTGGCAGCTAGAGAGTGCCGCGTTGACCACTGCGCATGAAGAAATAACCACCTGCAACGTTTGGTTAAGGTTTTGGGTGCATTTTTAATTTTATTGCTTAAATCGCATTTTCTCGTCGAGCTGAGCACGTTTTCTGAAATGTGCTCCTCCCGTCACTCTTGTTGGGTGCGCATAGTAAAAAGTGCTCTTGGCAGCTAGAGAGTGCCGCGTTGACCACTGTGCATGAAGAAATAACCACCTGCAACGTTTGGTTTAGGTTTTAGGTGCATTTTTAATTTTATTGCTTAAATCGCATTTTCTCGACGAGCTGAGCACGTTTTCTGAAATGTGCTCCTCCCGTCACTCTGGTCGGGTGCGCATAGTAAAAAGTGCTCTTGGCAGCTAGAGATTGCCGCGTTGACTGCTGCACATGAAGAAATAACCACCCCCAACGTTTGGTTTAGGTTTTAGGTGCATTTTAATTTTATTGCTTAAATCGCATTTTCTCGACGAGCTGAGCACGTTTTCTGAAATGTGCTCCTCCCGTCACTCTGGTTGGGTGCGCATAGTAAAAAGTGCTCTTGGCAGCTAGAGAGTGCCGCGTTGACCACTGCGCATGAAGAAATAACCGCCTGCAACGTTTGGTTTAGGTTTTGGGTGCATTTTTAATTTTATTGCTTAAATCGCATTTTCTCGTCGAGCTGAGCACGTTTTCTGAAATGTGCTCCTCCCGTCATTCTGGTTGGGTGCGCATAGTAAAAAGTGCTCTTGGCAGCTAGAGAGTGCCGCGTTGACCACTGCGCAAGAAGAAATGACCATCTGCAGCGTTTGGTTTAGGTTTTAGGTGCATTTTTAATTGTATTGCTTAAATCGCATTTTCTCGTCGAGCTGAGCACGTTTTCTGAAATGTGCTCCTCCCGTCACTCTGGTTGGGTGCGCATAGTAAAAAGTGCTCTTGGCAGCTAGAGAGTGCTGCGTTGACTGCTGCACATGAAGAAATAACCACCCCCAACGTTTGGTTTAGGTTTTAGGTCTATTTTTAATTTTATTGCTTAAATCGCATTTTCTCGACGAGCTGAGCATGTTTTCTGAAATGTGCTCCTCCCGTCACTCTGGTTGGGTGCGCATAGTAAAAAGTGCTCTTGGCAGCTAGAGAGTGCCGCGTTGACCACTGCGCATGAAGAAATTACCATCTGCAACGTTTGGTTTAGGTTTTAGGTGCATTTTTAATTTTATTGCTTAAATCGCATTTTCTCGACGAGCTGAGCACGTTTTCTGAAATGTGCTCCTACCGTCACTCTGGTCGGGTGCGCATAGTAAAAAGTGCTCTTGGCAGCTAGAGAGTGCCGCGTTGACCACTGCGCATGAAGAAATGACCATCTGCAACGTTTGGTTTAGGTTTTGGGTGCATTTTTAATTGTATTGCTTAAATCGCATTTTCTCGACGAGCTGAGCACGTTTTCTGAAATGTGTTCCTCCCGTCACTCTGGTTGGGTGCGCATAGTAAAAAGTGCTCTTGGCAGCTAGAGAGTGCCGCGTTGACCACTGCGCATGAAGAAATAACCCCTGCAACGTTTGGTTTAGGTTTTAGGTGCATTTTTAATTTTATTGCTTAAATCGCATTTTCTCGACGAGCTGAGCACGTTTTCTGAAATGTGCTCCTCCCGTCACTCTGGTCGGGTGCGCATAGTAAAAAGTGCTCTTGGCAGCTAGAGATTGCCGCGTTGACTGCTGCACATGAAGAAATAACCACCCCCAACGTTTGGTTTAGGTTTTAGGTGCATTTTTAATTTTATTGCTTAAATCGCATTTTCTCGACGAGCTGAGCACGTTTTCTGAAATGTGCTCCTCCCGTCACTCTGGTTGGGTGCGCATAGTAAAAAGTGCTCTTGGCAGCTAGAGAGTGCCGCGTTGACCACTGCGCATGAAGAAATAACCACCTGCAACGTTTGGTTTAGGTTTTGGGTGCATTTTTAATTTTATTGCTTAAATCGCATTTTCTCGACGAGCTGAGCACGTTTTCTGAAATGTGCTCCTCCCGTCACTCTGGTTGGGTGCGCATAGTAAAAAGTGCTCTTGGCGGCTAGAGAGTGCCGCGTTGACCACTGCGCATGAAGAAATAACCACCTGCAACGTTTGGTTTAGGTTTTAGGTGCATTTTAAATTGTATTGCTTAAATCGCATTTTCTCGACGAGCTGAGCACGTTTTCTGAAATGTGCTCCTCCCGTCACTCTGGTTGGGTGCGCATAGTAAAAAGTGCTCTTGGCAGCTAGAGAGTGCCGCGTTGACCACTGCGCATGAAGAAATAACCACGTGCAAAGTTTGTTTTAGGTTTTGGGTGCATTTTTAATTTTATTGCTTAAATCGCATTTTCTCGTCGAGCTGAGCATGTTTTCAGAAATGTGCTCCTCCCGTCACTCTGGTTGGGTGTGCATAGTAAAAAGTGCTCTTGGCAGCTAGAGAGTGCCGCGTTGACCACTGCGCATGAAGAAATCACCATCTGCAACGTTTGGTTTAGGTTTTGGGTGCATTTTTAATTTTATTGCTTAAATCGCATTTTCTCGACGAGCTGAGCACGTTTTCTGAAATGTGCTCCTCCCGTCACTCTGGTTGGGTGCGCATAGTAAAAAGTGCTCTTGGCAGCTAGAGAGTGCCGCGTTGACCATTGCGCATGAAGAAATAACCACCTGCAACGTTTGGTTTAGGTTTTAGGTGCATTTTTAATTTTATTGCTTAAATCGCATTTTCTCGACGAGCTGAGCACGTTTTCTGAAATGTGCTCCTCCGGTCACTCTGGTTGGGTGCGCATAGTAAAAAGTGCTCTTGGCAGCTAGAGAGTGCCGCGTTGACCACTGCGCATGAAGAAATAACCACCTGCAACGTTTGGTTAAGGTTTTGGGTGCATTTTTAATTTTATTGCTTAAATCGCATTTTCTCGTCGAGCTGAGCACGTTTTCTGAAATGTGCTCCTCCCGTCACTCTTGTTGGGTGCGCATAGTAAAAAGTGCTCTTGGCAGCTAGAGAGTGCCGCGTTGACCACTGTGCATGAAGAAATAACCACCTGCAACGTTTGGTTTAGGTTTTAGGTGCATTTTTAATTTTATTGCTTAAATCGCATTTTCTCGACGAGCTGAGCACGTTTTCTGAAATGTGCTCCTCCCGTCACTCTGGTTGGGTGCGCATAGTAAAAAGTGCTCTTGGCAGCTAGAGAGTGCCGCGTTGACCACTGCGCATGAAGAAATAACCACCTGCAACGTTTGGTTTAGGTTTTGGGTGCATTTTTAGTTTCATTGCTTAAATCGCATTTTCTCGACGAGCTGAGCACGTTTTCTGAAATGTGCTCCTCCCGTCACTCTGGTTGGGTGCGCATAGTAAAAAGTGCTCTTGGCAGCTAGAGAGTGCCGCGTTGACCACTGCGCATGAAGAAATAACCACCTGCAACGTTTGGTTTAGGTTTTAGGTGCATTTTTAATTTTATTGCTTAAATCGCATTTTCTCGACGAGCGGAGCACGTTTTCTGAAATGTGCTTCTCCCGTCACTCTGGTTGGGTGCGCATAGTAAAAAGTGCTCTTGGCAGCTAGAGAGTGCCGCGTTGACCACTGCGCATGAAGAAATAACCGCCTGCAACGTTTGGTTTAGGCTTTGGGTGCATTTTTAATTTTATTGCTTAAATCGCATTTTCTCGTCGAGCTGAGCACGTTTTCTGAAATGTGCTCCTCCCGTCACTCTGGTTGGGTGCGCATAGTAAAAAGTGCTCTTGGCAGCTAGAGAGTGCCGCGTTGACCACTGCGCATGAAGAAATGACCATCTGCAACGTTTGGTTTAGGTTTTGGGTGCATTTTTAATTTTATTGCTTAAATCGCATTTTCTCGACGAGCTGAGCACGTTTTCTGAAATGTGCTCCTCCCGTCACTCTGGTTGGGTGCGCATAGTAAAAAGTGCTCTTGGCAGCTAGAGAGTGCCGCGTTGACCACTGCGCATGAAGAAATAACCACCCCCAACGTTTGGTTTAGGTTTTAGGTGCATTTTTAATTTTATTGCTTAAATCGCATTTTCTCGACGAGATGAGCACGTTTTCTGAAATGTGCTCCTCCCGTCACTCTGGTTGGGTGCGCATAGTAAAAAGTGCTCTTGGCAGCTAGAGAGTGCCGCGTTGACCACTGAGCATGAAGAAATAACCACCTGCAACGTTTGGTTTAGGTTTTGGGTGCATTTTTAATTTTATTGCTTAAATCGCATTTTCTCGACGAGCTGAGCACGTTTTATGAAATGTGCTCCTCCCGTCACTCTGGTTGGGTGCGCATAGTAAAAAGTGCTCTTGGCAGCTAGAGAGTGCCGCGTTGACCACTGCGCATGAAGAAATAACCACGTGCAAAGTTTGTTTTAGGTTTTGGGTGCATTTTTAATTTTATTGCTTAAATCGCATTTTCTCGTCGAGCTGAGCACGTTTTCAGAAATGTGCTCCTCCCGTCACTCTGGTTGGGTGTGCATAGTAAAAAGTGCTCTTGGCAGCTAGAGAGTGCCGCGTTGACCACTGCGCATGAAGAAATGACCATATGCAACGTTTGGTTTAGGTTTTGGGTGCATTTTTAATTTTATTGCTTAAATCGCATTTTCTCGACGAGCTGAGCACGTTTTCTGAAATGTGCTCCTCCCGTCACTCTGGTTGGGTGCGCATAGTAAAAAGTGCTCTTGGCAGCTAGAGAGTGCCGCGTTGACCATTGCGCATGAAGAAATAACCACCTGCAACGTTTGGTTTAGGTTTTAGGTGCATTTTTAATTTTATTGCTTGAATCGCATTTTCTCGACGAGCTGAGCACGTTTTCTGAAATGTGCTCCTCCCGTCACTCTGGTTGGGTGCGCATAGTAAAAAGTGCTCTTGGCAGCTAGAGAGTGCCGCGTTGACCACTGCGCATGAAGAAATAACCACCTGTAACGTTTGGTTAAGGTTTTGTGTGCATTTTTAATTTTATTGCTTAAATCGCATTTTCTCGTCGAGCTGAGCACGTTTTCTGAAATGTGCTCCTCCCGTCACTCTGGTTGGGTGCGCATAGTAAAAAGTGCTCTTGGCAGCTAGAGAGTGCCGCGTTGACTGCTGCGCATGAAGAAATAACCACCTTCAACGTTTGGTTTAGGTTTTAGGTGCATTTTTAATTTTATTGCTTAAATCGCATTTTCTCGACGAGCTGAGCACGTTTTCTGAAATGTGCTCCTCCCGTCACTCTGGTTGGGTGCGCATAGTAAAAAGTGCTCTTGGCAGCTAGAGAGTGCCGCGTTGACCACTGCGCATGAAGAAATAACCACCTGCAACGTTTGGTTTAGGTTTTGGGTGCATTTTTAATTTTATTGCTTAAATCGCATTTTCTGGACGAGCTGAGCACGTTTTCTGAAATGTGCTCCTCCCGTCACTCTGGTTGGGTGCGCATAGTAAAAAGTGCTCTTGGCAGCTAGAGAGTGCCGCGTTGACCACTGCGCATGAAGAAATGACCATCTGCAACGTTTGGTTTAGGTTTTGGGTGCATTTCTAATTTTATTGCTTAAATCACATTTTCTCGACGAGCTGAGCACGTTTTCTGAAATGTGCTCCTCCCGTCACTCTGGTTGGGTGCGCATAGTAAAAAGTGCTCTTGGCAGCTAGAGAGTGCCGCGTTGACCACTGCGCATGAAGAAATAACCACCTGCAACGTTTGGTTTAGGTTTTAGGTGCATTTTTAATTTTATTGCATAAATCGCATTTTCTCGACGAGCTGAGCACGTTTTCTGAAATGTGCTCCTCCCGTCACTCTGGTTGGGTGCGCATAGTAAAAAGTGCTCTTGGCAGCTAGAGAGTGCCGCGTTGACCACTGCGCATGAAGAAATAACCACCTGCAACGTTTGGTTTAGGTTTTGGGTGCATTTTTAATTTTATTGCTTAAATCGCATTTTCTGGACGAGCTGAGCACGTTTTCTGAAATGTGCTCCTCCCGTCACTCTGGTTGGGTGCGCATAGTAAAAAGTGCTCTTGGCAGCTAGAGAGTGCCGCGTTGACCACTGCGCATGAAGAAATAACCACCTGCAACGTTTGGTTTAGGTTTTGGGTGCATTTCTAATTTTATTGCTTAAATCACATTTTCTCGACGAGCTGAGCACGTTTTCTGAAATGTGCTCCTCCCGTCACTCTGGTTGGGTGCGCATAGTAAAAAGTGCTCTTGGCAGCTAGAGAGTGCCGCGTTGACCACTGCGCATGAAGAAATAACAACCTGCAACGTTTGGTTTAGGTTTTAGGTGCATTTTTAATTTTATTGCTTAAATCGCATTTCTCGACGAGCTGAGCACGTTTTCTGAAATGTTCTCCTCCCGTCACTCTGGTTGGGTGTGCATAGTAAAAAGTGCTCTTGGCAGCTAGAGAGTGCCGCGTTGACCACTGCGCATGAAGAAATAACCACGTGCAACGTTTGTTTTAGGTTTTGGGTGCATTTTTAATTTTATTGCTTAAATCGCATTTTCTCGTCGAGCTGAGCACGTTTTCAGAAATGTGCTCCTCCCGTCACTCTGGTTGGGTGTGCATAGTAAAAAGTGCTTTTGGCAGCTAGAGAGTGCCGCGTTGACCACTTCGCATGAAGAAATGACCATCTGCAACGTTTGGTTTAGGTTTTGGGTGCATTTTTAATTGTATTGCTTAAATCGCATTTTCTCGACGAGCTGAGCACGTTTTCTGAAATGTGCTCCTCCCGTCACTCTGGTTGGGTGCGCATAGTAAAAAGTGCTCTTGGCAGCTAGAGAGTGCCGCGTTGACCATTGCGCACGAAGAAATAACCACCTGCAACGTTTGGTTTAGGTTTTGGGTGAATTTTTAATTTTATTGCTTAAATCGCATTTTCTGGACGAGCTGAGCACGTTTTCTGAAATGTGCTCCTCCCGTCACTCTGGTTGGGTGCGCATAGTAAAAAGTGCTCTTGGCAGCTAGAGAGTGCCGCGTTGACCACTGCGCATGAAGAAATAACCACCTGCAACGTTTGGTTTAGGTTTTAGGTGCATTTTTAATTTTATTGCTTAAATCGCATTTTCTCGACGAGCTGAGCACGTTTTTTGAAATGTGCTCCTCCCGTCACTCTGGTCGGGTGCGCATAGTAAAAAGTGCTCTTGGCAGCTAGAGAGTGCCGCATTGACTGCTGCACATGAAGAAATAACAACCCCCAACGTTTGGTTTATGTTTTAGGTGCATTTTTAATTTTATTGCTTAAATCGCATTTTCTCGACGAGCTGAGCACGTTTTCTGAAATGTGCTCCTCCCGTCACTCTGGTTGGGTGCGCATAGTAAAAAGTGCTCTTGGCAGCTAGAGAGTGCCGCGTTGACCACTGCGCATGCAGAAATGACCATCTGCAACGTTTGGTTTAGGTTTTGGGTGCATTTTTAATTTTATTGCTTAAATCGCATTTTCTCGACGAGCTGAGCACGTTTTCTGAAATGTGCTCCTCCCGTCACTCTGGTTGGGTGCGCATAGTAAAAAGTGCTCTTGGCAGCTAGAGAGTGCCGCGTTGACCACTGCGCATGAAGAAATAACCACGTGCAAAGTGTGTTTTAGGTTTTGGGTGCATTTTTAATTTTATTGCTTAAATCGCATTTTCTCGTCGAGCTGAGCACGTTTTCAGAAATGTGCTCCTCCCGTCACTCTGGTTGGGTGTGCATAGTAAAAAGTGCTCTTGGCAGCTAGAGAGTGCCGCGTTGACCACTGCGCATGAAGAAATGACCATCTGCAACGTTTGGTTTAGGTTTTGGGTGCATTTTTAATTTTATTGCTTAAATCGCATTTTCTCGACGAGCTGAGCACGTTTTCTGAAATGTGCTCCTCCCGTCACTCTGGTTGGGTGCGCATAGTAAAAAGTGCTCTTGGCAGCTAGAGAGTGCCGCGTTGACCATTGCGCATGAAGAAATAACCACCTGCAACGTTTGGTTTAGGTTTTGGGTGCATTTTTAATTTTATTGCTTAAATCGCATTTTCTCGTCGAGCTGAGCACGTTTTCTGATTGGGTGCGCATAGTAAAAAGTGCTCTTGGCAGCTAGAGAGTGCCGCGTTGACCACTGCGCATGAAGAAATGACCATCTGCAACGTTTGGTTTAGGTTTTGGGTGCATTTTTAATTTTATTGCTTAAATCGCATTTTCTCGACGAGCTGAGCACGTTTTCTGAAATGTGCTCCTCCCGTCACTCTGGTTGGGTGCATATAGTAAAAAGTGCTCTTGGCAGCTAGAGAGTGCCGCGTTGACCACTGCGCATGAAGAAATAACCACCTGCAACGTTTGGTTTAGGTTTTAGGTGCATTTTTAATTTTATTGCTTAAATCGCATTTTCTCGACGAGCTGAGCACGTTTTCTGAAATGTGCTCCTCCCGTCACTCTGGTTGGGTGCGCATAGTAAAAAGTGCTCTTGGCAGCTAGAGAGTGCCGCGTTGACCACTGCACATGAAGAAATAACCACCTGCAAGTTTGGTTTAGGTTTTAGGTGCATTTTTAATTTTATTGCTTAAATCGCATTTTCTGGACAAGCTGAGCACGTTTTCTGAAATGTGCTCCTCCCGTCACTCTGGTTGGGTGCGCATAGTAAAAAGTGCTCTTGGCAGGTAGAGAGTGCCGCGTTGACCACTGCGCATGAAGAAATAACCAACTGCAACGTTTGGTTTAGGTTTTAGGTACATTTTTAATTTTATTGCTTAAATCGCATTTTCTCGACGAGCTGAGCACGTTTTCTGAAATGTGCTCCTCCCGTCACTCTGGTCGGGTGCGCATAGTAAAAAGTGCTCTTGGCAGCTAGAGAGTGCCGCGTTGACTGCGCTGCACATGAAGAAATAACCACCTGCAACGTTTGGTTTAGGTTTTAGGTGCATTTTTAATTTTATTGCTTAAATCGCATTTTCTCGACGAGCTGAGCACGTTTTCTGAAATGTGCTCCTCCCGTCACTCTGGTTGGGTGCGCATAGTAAAAAGTGCTCTTGGCAGCTAGAGAGTGCCGCGTTGACCATTGCGCATTAAGAAATAACCACCTGCAACGTTTGGTTTAGGTTTTAGGTGCATTTTTAATTTTATTGCTTAAATCGCATTTTCTCGACGAGCAGAGCACGTTTTCTGAAATGTGCTCCTCCCGTCACTCTGGTTGGGTGCGCATAGTAAAAAGTGCTCTTGGCAGCTAGAGAGTGCCGCGTTGACCACTGCGCATGAAGAAATAACCACCTGCAACGTTTGTTTTAGGTTTTGGGTGCATTTTTAATTTTATTGCTTAAATCGCATTTTCTCGTCGAGCTGAGCACGTTTTCTGAAATGTGCTCCTCCCGTCACTCTGGTTGGGTGCGCATAGTAAAAAGTGCTCTTGGCAGCTAGAGCCGCGTTGACTGCTGCACATGAAGAAATAACCACCCCCAACGTTTGGTTTAGGTTTTAGGTGCATTTTTAATTTTATTGCTTAAATCGCATTTTCTCGACGAGCTGAGCACGTTTTCTGAAATGTGCTCCTCCCGTCACTCTGGTTGGGTGCGCATAGTAAAAAGTGCTCTTGGCAGCTAGAGAGTGCCGCGTTGACCACTACGCATGAAGAAATAACCACCTGCAACGTTTGGTTTAGGTTTTAGGTGCATTTTTAATTGTATTGCTTAAATCGCATTTTCTCGACGAGCTGAGCACGTTTTCTGAAATGTGCTCCTCCCGTCACTCTGGTTGGGTGCGCATAGTAAAAAGTGCTCTTGGCAGCTAGAGAGTGCCGCGTTGACCACTGCGCATGAAGAAATAACCACGTGCAACGTTTGTTTTAGGTTTTGGGTGCATTTTTAATTTTATTGCTTAAATCGCATTTTCTCGACGAGCTGAGCACGTTTTCTGAAATGTGCTCCTCCCGTCACTCTGGTTGGGCGCGCATAGTAAAAAGTGCTCTTGGCAGCTAGAGAGTGCCGCGCTGACTGCTGCACATGAAGAAATAACCACCCCCAACGTTTGGTTTAGGTTTTAGGTGCATTCTTAATTTTATTGCTTAAATCGCATTTTCTCTACGAGCTGAGCACGTTTTCTGAAATGTGCTCCTCCCGTCACTCTGGTTGGGTGCGCATAGTAAAAAGTGCTCTTGGCAGCTAGAGAGTGCCGCGTTGACCACTGCGCATGAAGAAATGACCATCTGCAACGTTTGGTTTAGGTTTTGGGTGCATTTTTAATTTTATTGCTTAAATCGCATTTTCTCGACAAGCTGAGCACGTTTTCTGAAATGTGCTCCTCTTGTCACTCTGGTTGGGTGCGCTTAGTAAAAAGTGCTCTTGGCAGCTAGAGATGCCGCGTTGACCACTGCGCATGAAGAAATAACCACCTGCAACGTTTGGTTTAGGTTTTAGGTGCATTTTTAATTTTATTGCTTAAATCGCATTTTCTCGACGAGCTGAGCACGTTTTCTGAAATGTGCTCCTCCCGTCACTCTGGTTGGGTGCGCATAGTAAAAAGTGCTCTTGGCAGCTAGAGAGTGCCGCGTTGACCACTGCGCATGAAGAAATAACCACCTGCAACGTTTGGTTTAGGTTTTGGGTGCATTTTCAATTGTATTGCTTAATCGCATTTTCTCGTCGAGCTGAGCACGTTTTCTGAAATGTGCTCCTCCCGTCACTCTGGTCGGGTGCGCATAGTAAAAAGTGCTCTTGGCAGCTAGAGACTGCCGCGTTGACCACTGCGCATGAAGAAATGACCATCTGCAACGTTTGGTTTAGGTTTTGGGTTTATTTTTAATTTTATTGCTGAAATTGCATTTTCTCGACGAGCTGAGCACGTTTTCTGAAATGTGCTCCTCCCGTCACTCTGGTTGGGTGCGCATAGTAAAAAGTGCTCTTGGCAGCTAGAGAGTGCCGCGTTGAATGCTGCGCATGAAGAAATAACCATCTGCAACGTTTGGTTTAGGTTTTAGGTGCATTTTTAATTTTATTGTTTAAATCGCATTTTCTCGACGAGCTGAGCACGTTTTCTGAAATGTGCTCCTCCCGTCACTCTGGTTGGGTGCGCATAGTAAAAAGTGCTCTTGGCAGCTAGAGAGTGCCGCGTTGACCACTGCGCATGAAGAAATGACCATCTGCAACGTTTGGTTTAGGTTTTAGGTGCATTTTTAATTTTATTGCTTAAATCGCATTTTCTCGACGAGCTGAGCACGTTTTCTGAAATGTGCTCCTCCCGTCACTCTGGTTGGGTGCGCATAGTAAAAAGTGCTCTTGGCAGCTAGAGATGCCGCGTTGACCATTGCGCATGAAGAAATAACCACCTGCAACGTTTGGTTTAGGTTTTAGGTGCATTTTTAATTTTATTGCTTAAATCGCATTTTCTCGACGAGCTGAGCACGTTTTCTGAAATGTGCTCCTCCCGTCACTCTGGTTGGGTGCGCATAGTAAAAAGTGCTCTTGGCGGCTAGAGAGTGCCGCGTTGACCTCTGCGCATGAAGAAATGACCATCTGCAACGTTTGGTTTAGGTTTTAGGTGCATTTTTAATTTTATTGCTTAAATCGCATTTTCTCGACGAGCTGAGCACGTTTTCTGAAATGTGCTCCTCCCGTCACTCTGGTTGGGTGCGCATAGAAAAAAGTGCTCTTGGCAGCTAGAGAGTGCCGCGTTGAATGCTGCGCATGAAGAAATAACCATCTGCAACGTTTGGTTTAGGTTTTAGGTGCATTTTTAATTTTATAGCTTAAATCGCATTTTCTCGACGAGCTGAGCACGTTTTCTGAAATGTGCTCCTCCCGTCACTCTGGTTGGGTGCGCATAGTAAAAAGTGCTCTTGGCAGCTAGAGAGTGCCGCGTTGATCACTGCGCATGAAGAAATGACCATCTGCAACGTTTGGTTTAGGTTTTAGGTGCATTTTTAATTTTATTGCTTAAATCGCATTTTCTCGTCGAGCTGAGCACGTTTTCTGAAATGTGCTCCTCCCGTCACTCTGGTTGGGTGCGCATAGTAAAAAGAGTGCTCTTGGCAGCTAGAGAGTGCCGCGTTGACCACTGCGCATGAAGAAATAACCACCTGCAACGTTTGGTTTAGGTTTTGGGTGCATTTTTAATTTTATTGCTTAAATCGCATGTTCTCGACGAGCTGTGCACGTTTTCTGAAATGTGCTCCTCCCGTCACTCTGGTTGGGTGCGCATAGTAAAAAGTGCTCTTGGCAGCTAGAGAGTGCCGCGTTGACCACTGCGCATGAAGAAATAACCACCTGCAACGTTTGGTTTAGGTTTTAGGTGCATTTTTAATTTAATTGCTTAAATCGCATTTTCTCGACGAGCTGAGATCGTTTCATGAAATGTGCTCCTCCCGTCACTCTGGTTGGGTGCGCATAGTAAAAAGTGCTCTTGGCAGCTAGAGAGTGCCGCGTTGACCACTGCGCATGAAGAAATAACCACCTGCAACGTTTGGTTTAGGTTTTGGGTGCATTTTTAATTTTATTGCTTAAATCGCATTTTCTCGTCGAGCTGAGCACGTTTTCTGAAATGTGCTCCTCCCGTCACTCTGGTTGGGTGCGCATAGTAAAAAGTGCTCTTGGCAGCTAGAGAGTGCCGCGTTGACCACTGCGCATGAAGAAATGACCATCTGCAACGTTTGGTTTAGGTTTTGGGTGCATTTTTAATTTTATTGCTTAAATCGCATTTTCTCGTCGAGCTGAGCACGTTTTCTGAAATGTGCTCCTCCCGTCACTCTGGTTGGGTGTGCATAGTAAAAAGTGCTCTTGGCAGCTAGAGAGTGCCGCGTTGACCACTGCGCATGAAGAAATGACCATCTGCAACGTTTGGTTTGGGTTTTGGGTGCATTTTTAATTTTATTGCTTTAATCGCATTTTCTCGACGAGCTGAGCACGTTTTCTGAAATGTGCTCCTCCCGTCACTCTGGTTGGGTGCGCATAGTAAAAAGTGCTCTTGGCAGCTAGAGAGTGCCGCGTTGACCACTGCGCATAAAGAAATAACCACCTGCAACGTTTGGTTTAGGTTTTAGGTGCATTTTTAATTTTATTGCTTAAATCGCATTTTCTCGACGAGCTGAGCACGTTTTCTGAAATGTGCTCCTCCCGTCACTCTGGTTGGGTGCGCATAGTAAAAAGTGCTCTTGGCAGCTAGAGAGTGCCGCGTTGACCACTGCAAATGAAGAAATAACCACCCTCAAGTTTGGTTTAGGTTTTAGGTGCATTTTTAATTTTATTGCTTAAATCGCATTTTCTCGACGAGCTGAGCACGTTTTCTGAAATGTGCTCCTCCCGTCACTCTTGTTGGGTGCGCATAGTAAAAAGTGCTCTTGGCAGCTAGAGAGTGCCGCGTTGACCACTGCGCATGAAGAAATAACCACCTGCAGCGTTTGGTTTAGGTTTTAGGTGCATTTTTAATTGTATTGCTTAAATCGCATTTTCTCGACGAGCTGAGCCCGTTTTCTGAAATGTGCTCCTCCCGTCACTCTGGTTGGGTGCGCATAGTAAAAAGTGCTCTTGGCAGCTAGAGAGTGCCGCGTTGACCACTGCGCATGAAGAAATAACCACCTGCAACGTTTGGTTTAGGTTTTGGGTGCATTTTTAATTTTATTGCTTAAATCGCATTTTCTCGACGAGCTGATCACGTTTTCTGAAATGTGCTCCTCCCGTCACTCTGGTTGGGTGCGCATAGTAAAAGGTGCTCTTGGCAGCTAGAGAGTGCCGCGTTGACTGCTGTGCATGAAGAAATAACCACCTGCAACGTTTGGTTTAGGTTTTAGGTGCATTTTTAATTTTATTGCTTAAATCGCATTTTCTCGACGAGCTGAGCACGTTTTCTGAAATGTGCTCCTCCCGTCACTCTGGTTGGGTGCGCATAGTAAAAAGTGCTCTTGGCAGCTAGAGATTGCCGCGTTGACCATTGCGCATGAAGAAATGACCATCTGCAACGTTTGGTTTAGGTTTTAGGTGCATTTTTAATGTTATTGCTTAAATCGCATTTTCTCGACGAGCTGAGCACGTTTTCTGAAATGTGCTCCTCCCGTCACTCTGGTTGGGTGCGCATAGTAAAAAGTGCTCTTGGCAGCTAGAGAGTGCCGCGTTGACCACTGCGCATGAAGAAATAACCGCCTGCAACGTTTGGTTTAGGTTTTGGGTGCATTTTTAAATGTATTGCTTAAATCGCATTTTCTCGTCGAGCTGAGCACGTTTTCTGTAATGTGCTCCTCCCGTCACTCTGGTTGGGTGCGCATAGTAAAAAGTGCTCTTGGCAGCTAGAGAGTGGCGCGTTGAACACTGCGCATTTAGAAATGATCATCTGCAAAGTTTGGTTTAGGTTTTGGGTGCATTTTTAATTTTATTGCTTAAATCGCATTTTCTCGACGAGCTGAGCACGTTTTCTGAAATGTTCTCCTCCCGTCACTCTGGTTGGGTGCGCATAGTAAAAAGTGCTCTTGGCAGCTAGAGAGTGCCGCGTTGACCACTGCGCATGAAGAAATAACAGCCTGCAACGTTTGGTTTAGGTTTTAGGTGCATTTTTAATTTTATTGCTTAAATCGCATTTTCTCGACGAGCTGAGCACGTTTTCTGAAATGTGCTCCTCCCGTCACTCTGGTTGGGTGCGCATAGTAAAAAGTGCTCTTGGCAGCTAGAGAGTGCCGCGTTGACCACTGCACATGAAGAAATAACCACCTGCAAGTTTGGTTTAGGTTTTAGGTGCATTTTTAATTTTATTGCTTAAATCGCATTTTCTCGACGAGCTGAGCACGTTTTCTGAAATGTCCTCCTCCCGTCACTCTGGTTGGGTGCGCATAGTAAAAAGTGCTCTTGGCAGCTAGAGAGTACCGCGTTGACCACTGCACATGAAGAAATAACCACCTGCAAGTTTGGTTTAGGTTTTAGGTGCATTTTTAATTTTATTGCTTAAATCGCATTTTCTCGACGAGCTGAGCACGTTTTCTGAAATGTGCTCCTCCCGTCACTCTTGTTGGGCGCGCATAGTAAAAAGTGCTCTTGGCAGCTAGAGAGTGCCGCGTTGACCACTGCGCATGAAGAAATAACCACCTGCAACGTTTGGTTTAGGTTTTAGGTGCATTTTTAATTTTATTGCTTAAATCGCATTTTCTCGACGAGCTGAGCACGTTTTCTGAAACGTGCTCCTCCCGTCACTCTGGTTGGGTGCGCATAGTAAAAAGTGCTCTTGGCAGCTAGAGAGTGCCGCATTGACCACTGCGCATGAAAAAATAACCACCTGCAACGTTTGGTTTAGGTTTTGGGTGCATTTTTAATTTTATTGCTTAAATCGCATTTTCTGGACGAGCTGAGCACGTTTTCTGAAATGTGATCCTCCCGTCACTCTGGTTGGGTGCGCATAGTAAAAAGTGCTCTTGGCAGCTAGAGAGTGCCGCGTTGACCACTGCGCATGGAGAAATGACCATCTGCAACGTTTGGTTTAGGTTTTAGGTGCCTTTTTAATTTTATTGCTTAAATCGCATTTTCTCGACGAGGTGAGCACGTTTTCTGAAATGTGCTCCTCCCGTCACTCTGGTTGGGTGCGCATATTAAAAAGTGCTCTTGGCAGCTAGAGAGTGCCGCGTTGACCACTGCGCATGAAGAAATGACCATCTGCAACGTTTGGTTTAGGTTTTAGGTGCATTTTTAATTTTATTGCTTAAATCGCATTTTCTCGACGAGCTGAGCACGTTTTCTGAAATGTGCTCCTCCCGTCACTCTGGTTGGGTGCGCATAGTAAAAAGTGCTCTTGGCAGCTAGAGAGTGCCGCGTTGACCACTGCGCATGAAGAAATAACAGCCTGCAACGTTTGGTTTAGGTTTTAGGTGCATTTTTAATTTTATTGCTTAAATCGCAATTTCTCGACGAGCTGAGCACGTTTTCTGAAATGTGCTCCTCCCGTCACTCTGGTTGGGTGCGCATAGTAAAAAGTGCTCTTGGCAGCTAGAGAGTGCCGCGTTGACCACTGCACATGAAGAAATAACCACCTGCAAGTTTGGTTTAGGTTTTAGGTGCATTTTTAATTTTATTGCTTAAATTGCATTTTCTCGACAAGCTGAGCACGTTTTCTGAAATGTGCTCCTCCCGTCACTCTTGTTGGGCGCGCATAGTAAAAAGTGCTCTTGGCAGCTAGAGAGTGCCGCGTTGACCACTGCGCATGAAGAAATAACCACCTGCAACGTTTGGTTTTGGTTTTAGGTGCATTTTTAATTTTATTGCTTAAATCGCATTTTCTCGACGAGCTGAGCACGTTTTCTGAAATGTGCTCCTCCCGTCACTCTGGTTGGGTGCGCATAGTAAAAAGTGCTCTTGGCAGCTAGAGAGTGCCGCGTTGACCACTACGCATGAAGAAATAACCACCTGCAACGTTTGGTTTAGGTTTTAGGTGCATTTTTAATTGTATTGCTTAAATCGCATTTTCTCGACGAGCTGAGCACGTTTTCTGAAATGTGCTCCTCCCGTCACTCTGGTTGGGTGCGCATAGTAAAAAGTGCTCTTGGCAGCTAGAGAGTGCCGCGTTGACCACTGCGCATGAAGAAATAACCACGTGCAACGTTTGTTTTAGGTTTTGGGTGCATTTTTAATTTTATTGCTTAAATCGCATTTTCTCGACGAGCTGAGCACGTTTTCTGAAATGTGCTCCTCCCGTCACTCTGGTCGGGTGCGCATAGTAAAAAGTGCTCTTGGCAGCTAAAGAGTGCCGCGCTGACTGCTGCACATGAAGAAATAACCACCCCCAACGTTTGGTTTAGGTTTTAGGTGCATTTTTAATTTTATTGCTTAAATCGCATTTTCTCTACGAGCTGAGCACGTTTTCTGAAATGTGCTCCTCCCGTCACTCTGGTTGGGTGCGCATAGTAAAAAGTGCTCTTGGCAGCTGGAGAGTGCCGCGTTTACCACTGCACATGAAGAAATAACCACCTGCAACGTTTGGTTTAGGTTTTGGGTGCATTTTTAACTTTATTGCTTAAATCGCATTTTCTCGTCGAGCTGAGCACGTTTTCTGAAATGTGCTCCTCCCGTCACTCTGGTTGGGTGCGCATAGTAAAAAGTGCTCTTGGCAGCTAGAGATTGCCGCGTTGACCACTGCGCATGAAGAAATGACCATCTGCAACGTTTGGTTTAGGTTTTGGGTGCATTTTTAATTTTATTGCTTAAATCGCATTTTCTCGACGAGCTGAGCACGTTTTCTGAAATGTGCTCCTCCCGTCACTCTGGTCGGGTGCGCATAGTAAAAAGTGCTCTTGGCAGCTAGAGAGTGCCGCGTTGACTGCTGCACATGAAGAAATAACCACCCCCAACGTTTGGTTTAGGTTTTAGGTGCATTTTTAATTTTATTGCTTAAATCGCATTTTCTCGACGAGCTGAGCACGTTTTCTGAAATGTGCTCCTCCCGTCACTCTGGTTGGGTGCGCATAGTAAAAAGTGCTCTTGGCAGCTAGAGAGTGCCGCGTTGACCACTACGCATGAAGAAATAACCACCTGCAACGTTTGGTTTAGGTTTTAGGTGCATTTTTAATTGTATTGCTTAAATCGCATTTTCTCGACGAGCTGAGCACGTTTTCTGAAATGTGCTCCTCCCGTCACTCTGGTTGGGTGCGCATAGTAAAAAGTGCTCTTGGCAGCTAGAGAGTGCCGCGTTGACCACTGCGCATGAAGAAATAACCACGTGCAACGTTTGTTTTAGGTTTTGGGTGCATTTTTAATTTTATTGCTTAAATCGCATTTTCTCGACGAGCTGAGCACGTTTTCTGAAATGTGCTCCTCCCGTCACTCTGGTCGGGCGCGCATAGTAAAAAGTGCTCTTGGCAGCTAGAGAGTGCCGCGCTGACTGCTGCACATGAAGAAATAACCACCCCCAACGTTTGGTTTAGGTTTTAGGTGCATTCTTAATTTTATTGCTTAAATCGCATTTTCTCTACGAGCTGAGCACGTTTTCTGAAATGTGCTCCTCCCGTCACTCTGGTTGGGTGCGCATAGTAAAAAGTGCTCTTGGCAGCTAGAGAGTGCCGCGTTGACCACTGCGCATGAAGAAATGACCATCTGCAACGTTTGGTTTAGGTTTTGGGTGCATTTTTAATTTTATTGCTTAAATCGCATTTTCTCGACAAGCTGAGCACGTTTTCTGAAATGTGCTCCTCTTGTCACTCTGGTTGGGTGCGCTTAGTAAAAAGTGCTCTTGGCAGCTAGAGATGCCGCGTTGACCACTGCGCATGAAGAAATAACCACCTGCAACGTTTGGTTTAGGTTTTAGGTGCATTTTTAATTTTATTGCTTAAATCGCATTTTCTCGACGAGCTGAGCACGTTTTCTGAAATGTGCTCCTCCCGTCACTCTGGTTGGGTGCGCATAGTAAAAAGTGCTCTTGGCAGCTAGAGAGTGCCGCGTTGACCACTGCGCATGAAGAAATAACCACCTGCAACGTTTGGTTTAGGTTTTGGGTGCATTTTCAATTGTATTGCTTAATCGCATTTTCTCGTCGAGCTGAGCACGTTTTCTGAAATGTGCTCCTCCCGTCACTCTGGTCGGGTGCGCATAGTAAAAAGTGCTCTTGGCAGCTAGAGACTGCCGCGTTGACCACTGCGCATGAAGAAATGACCATCTGCAACGTTTGGTTTAGGTTTTGGGTTTATTTTTAATTTTATTGCTGAAATTGCATTTTCTCGACGAGCTGAGCACGTTTTCTGAAATGTGCTCCTCCCGTCACTCTGGTTGGGTGCGCATAGTAAAAAGTGCTCTTGGCAGCTAGAGAGTGCCGCGTTGAATGCTGCGCATGAAGAAATAACCATCTGCAACGTTTGGTTTAGGTTTTAGGTGCATTTTTAATTTTATTGTTTAAATCGCATTTTCTCGACGAGCTGAGCACGTTTTCTGAAATGTGCTCCTCCCGTCACTCTGGTTGGGTGCGCATAGTAAAAAGTGCTCTTGGCAGCTAGAGAGTGCCGCGTTGACCACTGCGCATGAAGAAATGACCATCTGCAACGTTTGGTTTAGGTTTTAGGTGCATTTTTAATTTTATTGCTTAAATCGCATTTTCTCGACGAGCTGAGCACGTTTTCTGAAATGTGCTCCTCCCGTCACTCTGGTTGGGTGCGCATAGTAAAAAGTGCTCTTGGCAGCTAGAGATGCCGCGTTGACCATTGCGCATGAAGAAATAACCACCTGCAACGTTTGGTTTAGGTTTTAGGTGCATTTTTAATTTTATTGCTTAAATCGCATTTTCTCGACGAGCTGAGCACGTTTTCTGAAATGTGCTCCTCCCGTCACTCTGGTTGGGTGCGCATAGTAAAAAGTGCTCTTGGCGGCTAGAGAGTGCCGCGTTGACCTCTGCGCATGAAGAAATGACCATCTGCAACGTTTGGTTTAGGTTTTAGGTGCATTTTTAATTTTATTGCTTAAATCGCATTTTCTCGACGAGCTGAGCACGTTTTCTGAAATGTGCTCCTCCCGTCACTCTGGTTGGGTGCGCATAGAAAAAAGTGCTCTTGGCAGCTAGAGAGTGCCGCGTTGAATGCTGCGCATGAAGAAATAACCATCTGCAACGTTTGGTTTAGGTTTTAGGTGCATTTTTAATTTTATAGCTTAAATCGCATTTTCTCGACGAGCTGAGCACGTTTTCTGAAATGTGCTCCTCCCGTCACTCTGGTTGGGTGCGCATAGTAAAAAGTGCTCTTGGCAGCTAGAGAGTGCCGCGTTGATCACTGCGCATGAAGAAATGACCATCTGCAACGTTTGGTTTAGGTTTTAGGTGCATTTTTAATTTTATTGCTTAAATCGCATTTTCTCGTCGAGCTGAGCACGTTTTCTGAAATGTGCTCCTCCCGTCACTCTGGTTGGGTGCGCATAGTAAAAAGAGTGCTCTTGGCAGCTAGAGAGTGCCGCGTTGACCACTGCGCATGAAGAAATAACCACCTGCAACGTTTGGTTTAGGTTTTGGGTGCATTTTTAATTTTATTGCTTAAATCGCATGTTCTCGACGAGCTGTGCACGTTTTCTGAAATGTGCTCCTCCCGTCACTCTGGTTGGGTGCGCATAGTAAAAAGTGCTCTTGGCAGCTAGAGAGTGCCGCGTTGACCACTGCGCATGAAGAAATAACCACCTGCAACGTTTGGTTTAGGTTTTAGGTGCATTTTTAATTTAATTGCTTAAATCGCATTTTCTCGACGAGCTGAGATCGTTTCATGAAATGTGCTCCTCCCGTCACTCTGGTTGGGTGCGCATAGTAAAAAGTGCTCTTGGCAGCTAGAGAGTGCCGCGTTGACCACTGCGCATGAAGAAATAACCACCTGCAACGTTTGGTTTAGGTTTTAGGTGCATTTTTAATTTTATTGCTTAAATCGCATTTTCTCGACGAGCTGAGCACGTTTTCTGAAATGTGCTCCTCCCGTCACTCTTGTTGGGTGCGCATAGTAAAAAGTGCTCTTGGCATCTAGAGAGTGCCGCGTTGGCCACTGCGCATGAAGAAATAACCACCTGCAACGTTTGGTTTAGGTTTTGGGTGCATTTTTAATTTTATTGCTTAAATCGCATTTTCTCGACGAGCTGAGCACGTTTTCTGAAATGTGCTCCTCCCGTCACTCTGGTTGGGTGCGCATAGTAAAAAGTGCTCTTGGCAGCTAGAGAGTGCCGCGTTGACCACTGCGCATGAAGAAATAACCACCTGCAACGTTTGGTTTAGGTTTTAGGTGCATTTTTAATTTCATTGCTTAAATCGCATTTTCTCGACGAGCTGAGCACGTTTTCTGAAATGTGCTCCTCCCGTCACTCTGGTTGGGTGCGCATAGTAAAAGGTGCTCTTGGCAGCTAGAGAGTGCCGCGTTGACTGCTGTGCATGAAGAAATAACCACCTGCAACGTTTGGTTTAGGTTTTAGGTGCATTTTTAATTTTATTGCTTAAATCGCATTTTCTCGACGAGCTGAGCACGTTTTCTGAAATGTGCTCCTCCCGTCACTCTGGTTGGGTGCGCATAGTAAAAAGTGCTCTTGGCAGCTAGAGAGTGCCGCGTTGACCACTGCGCATGAAGAAATAACCACCTGCAACGTTTGGTTTAGGTTTTGGGTGCATTTTTAATTTTATTGCTTAAATCGCATTTTCTGGACGAGCTGAGCACGTTTTCTGAAATGTGATCCTCCCGTCACTCTGGTTGGGTGCGCATAGTAAAAAGTGCTCTTGGCAGCTAGAGAGTGCCGCGTTGACCACTGCGCATGAAGAAATGACCATCTGCAACGTTTGGTTTAGGTTTTAGGTGCCTTTTTAATTTTATTGCTTAAATCGCATTTTCTCGACGAGGTGAGCACGTTTTCTGAAATGTGCTCCTCCCGTCACTCTGGTTGGGTGCGCATATTAAAAAGTGCTCTTGGCAGCTAGAGAGTGCCGCGTTGACCACTGCGCATGAAGAAATGACCATCTGCAACGTTTGGTTTAGGTTTTAGGTGCATTTTTAATTTTATTGCTTAAATCGCATTTTCTCGACGAGCTGAGCACGTTTTCTGAAATGTGCTCCTCCCGTCACTCTGGTTGGGTGCGCATAGTAAAAAGTGCTCTTGGCAGCTAGAGAGTGCCGTGTTGACCACTGCGCATGAAGAAATAACCACCTCCAACGTTTGGTTTAGGTTTTAGGTGCATCTTTAATTTTATTGCTTAAATCGCATTTTCTCGACGAGCTGAGCACGTTTTCTGAAATTTGCTCCTCCCGTCACTCTGGTTGGGTGAGCATAGTAAAAAGTGCTCTTGGCAGCTAGAGATTGCCGCGTTGACCACTGCGCATGAAGAAATGACCATCTGCAACGTTTGGTTTAGGTTTTGGGTGCATTTTTAATTTTATTGCTTAAATCGCATTTTCTCGACGAGCTGAGTACGTTTTCTGAAATGTGCTCCTCCCGTCACTCTGGTTGGGTGCGCATAGTAAAAAGTGCTCTTGGCAGCTAGAGAGTGCCGCGTTGACCACTGCGCATGAAGAAATGACCATCTGCAACGTTTGGTTTAGGTTTTAGGTGCATTTTTAATTTTATTGCTTTAATTGCATTTTCTCGACGAGCTGAGCACGTTTTCTGAAATGTGCTCCTCCCGTCACTCTGGTTGGGTGCGGATACTAAAAAGTGCTCTTGGCAGCTAGAGAGTGCCGCGTTGACCACTGCGCATGAAGAAATAACCACCTGCAACGTTTGGTTTAGGTTTTAGGTGCATTTTTAATTTTATTGCTTAAATCGCATTTTCTCGACGAGCTGAGCACGTTTTCTGAAATGTGCTCCTCCCGTCACTCTGGTCGGGTGCGCATAGTAAAAAGTGCTCTTGGCAGCTAGAGAGTGCCGCGTTGACTGCTGCACATGAAGAAATAACCACCCCCAACGTTTGGTTTAGGTTTTAGGTGCATTTTTAATTTTATTGCTTAAATCGCATTTTCTCGACGAGCTGAGCACGTTTTCTGAAATGTGCTCCTCCCGTCACTCTGGTTGGGTGCGCATAGTAAAAAGTGCTCTTGGCAGCTAGAGAGTGCCGCGTTGACCACTGCGCATTTAGAAATGACCATCTGCAAAGTTTGGTTTAGGTTTTGGGTGCATTTCTAATTTTATTGCTTAAATCGCATTTTCTCGACGAGCTGAGCACGTTTTCTGAAATGTGCTCCTCCCGTCACTCTGGTTGGGTGCGCATAGTAAAAAGTGCTCTTGGCCGCTAGAGAGTGCCGCGTTGACCACTGCACATGAAGAAATAACCACCTGCAAGTTTGGTTTAGGTTTTAGGTGCATTTTTAATTTTATTGCTTAAATCGCATTTTCTCGACGAGCTGAGCACGTTTTCTGAAATGTGCTCCTCCCGTCACTCTTGTTGGGCGCGCATAGTAAAAAGTGCTCTTGGCAGCTAGAGAGTGCCGCGTTGACCACTGCGCATGAAGAAATAACCACCTGCAACGTTTGGTTTAGGTTTTAGGTGCATTTATAATTTTATTGCTTAAATCGCATTTTCTCGACGAGCTGAGCACGTTTTCTGAAATGTGCTCCTCCCGTCACTCTGGTTGGGTGCGCATAGTAAAAAGTGCTCTTGGCAGCTAGAGAGTGCCGCGTTGACCACTGCGCATGAAGAAATAACCACCTGCAACGTTTGGTTTGGGTTTTGGGTGCATTTTTAATTTTATTGCTTAAATCGCATTTTCTGGACGAGCTGAGCACGTTTTCTGAAATGTGATCCCCCCGTCACTCTGGTTGGGTGCGCATAGTAAAAAGTGCTCTTGGCAGCTAGAGAGTGCCGCGTTGACCACTGCGCATGAAGAAATGACCATCTGTAACGTTTGGTTTAGGTTTTAGGTGCCTTTTTAATTTTATTGCTTAAATCGCATTTTCTCGACGAGGTGAGCACGTTTTCTGAAATGTGCTCCTCCCGTCACTCTGGTTGGGTGCGCATATTAAAAAGTGCTCTTGGCAGCTAGAGAGTGCCGCGTTGACCACTGCGCATGAAGAAATGACCATCTGCAACGTTTGGTTTAGGTTTTAGGTGCATTTTTAATTTTATGGCTTAAATCGCATTTTCTCGACGAGCTGAGCACGTTTTCTGAAATGTGCTCCTCCCGTCACTCTGGTTGGGTGCGCATAGTAAAAAGTGCTCTTGGCAGCTAGAGAGTGCCGCGTTGACCACTGCGCATGAAGAAATAACCACCTACAACGTTTGGTTTAGGTTTTAGGTGCATTTTTAATTTTATTGCTTAAATGGCATTTTCTCGACGAGCTGAGCACGTTTTCTGAAATGTGCTCCTCCCGTCACTCAGGTTGGTTGCGCATAGTAAAAAGTGCTCTTGGCAGCTAGAGAGTGCCGCGTTTACCACTGCGCATGAAGAAATAACCACCTGCAACGTTTGGTTTAGGTTTTAGGTGCATTTTTAATTTTATTGCTTAAATCGCATTTTCTCGACGAGCTGAGCACGTTTTCTGAAATGTGCTCCTCCCGTCACTCTGGTTGGGTGCGCATAGTAAGAAGTGCTCTTGGCAGCTAGAGAGTGCCGTGTTGACCACTGCGCATGAAGAAATAACCACCTGCAACGTTTGGTTTAGGTTTTGGGTGCATTTTTAATTTTATTGCTTAAATCGCATTTTCTGGACGAGCTGAGCACGTTTTCTGAAATGTGCTCCTCCCGTCACTCTGGTTGGGTGCGCATAGTAAAAAGTGCTCTTGGCAGCTAGAGAGTGCCGCGTTGACCACTGCGCATGAAGAAATGACCATCTGCAACGTTTGGTTTAGGTTTTAGGTGCATTTTTAATTTTATTGCTTAAATCGCATTTTCTCGACGAGCTGACCATGTTTTCTGAAATGTGCTCCTCCCGTCACTCTGGTTGGGTGCGCATAGTAAAAAGTGCTCTTGGCAGCTAGAGAGTGCCGCGTTGACCACTGCGCATGAAGAATTAACCACCTGCAACGTTTGGTTTAGGTTTTAGGTGCATTTTTAATTTTATTGCTTAAATTGCATTTTCTCGACGAGCTGAGCACGTTTTCTGAAATGTGCTCCTCCCGTCACTCTGGTCGGGTGCGCATAGTAAAAAGTGCTCTTGGCAGCTAGAGAGTGCCGCGTTGACCACTGCGCATGAAGAAATAACCACCTACAACGTTTGGTTTAGGTTTTAGGTGCATTTTTAATTTTATTGCTTAAATGGCATTTTCTCGACGAGCTGAGCACGTTTTCTGAAATGTGCTCCTCCCGTCACTCAGGTTGGGTGCGCATAGTAAAAAGTGCTCTTGGCAGCTAGAGAGTGCCGCGTTTACCACTGCGCATGAAGAAATAACCACCTGCAACGTTTGGTTTAGGTTTTAGGTGCATTTTTAATTTTATTGCTTAAATCGCATTTTCTCGACGAGCTGAGCACGTTTTCTGAAATGTGCTCCTCCCGTCACTTTGGTTGGGTGCGCATAGTAAGAAGTGCTCTTGGCAGCTAGAGAGTGCCGTGTTGACCACTGCGCATGAAGAAATAACCACCTGCAACGTTTGGTTTAGGTTTTGGGTGCATTTTTAATTTTATTGCTTAAATCGCATTTTCTGGACGAGCTGAGCACGTTTTCTGAAATGTGCTCCTCCCGTCACTCTGGTTGGGTGCGCATAGTAAAAAGTGCTCTTGGCAGCTAGAGAGTGCCGCGTTGACCACTGCGCATGAAGAAATGACCATCTGCAACGTTTGGTTTAGGTTTTAGGTGCATTTTTAATTTTATTGCTTAAATCGCATTTTCTCGACGAGCTGACCATGTTTTCTGAAATGTGCTCCTCCCGTCACTCTGGTTGGGTGCGCATAGTAAAAAGTGCTCTTGGCAGCTAGAGAGTGCCGCGTTGACCACTGCGCATGAAGAATTAACCACCTGCAACGTTTGGTTTAGGTTTTAGGTGCATTTTTAATTTTATTGCTTAAATTGCATTTTCTCGACGAGCTGAGCACGTTTTCTGAAATGTGCTCCTCCCGTCACTCTGGTCGGGTGCGCATAGTAAAAAGTGCTCTTGGCAGCTAGAGAGTGCCGCGTTGACCACTGCGCATGAAGAAATAACCACCTGCAACGTTTGGTTTAGGTTTTGGGTGCATTTTTAATTTTATTGCTTAAATCGCATTTTCTGGACGAGCTGAGCACGTTTTCTGAAATGTGCTCCTCCCGTCACTCTGGTTGGGTGCGCATAGTAAAAAGTGCTCTTGGCAGCTAGAGAGTGCCGCGTTGACCACTGCGCATGAAGAAATAACCACCTGCAACGTTTGGTTTAGGTTTTAGGTGCATTTTTAATTTTATTGCTTAAATCGCATTTTCTCGACGAGCTGAGCACGTTTTCTGAAATGTGCTCCTCCCGTCACTCTTGTTGGGTGCGCATAGTAAAAAGTGCTCTTGGCATCTAGAGAGTGCCGCGTTGGCCACTGCGCATGAAGAAATAACCACCTGCAACGTTTGGTTTAGGTTTTAGGTGCATTTTTAATTTCATTGCTTAAATCGCATTTTCTCGACGAGCTGAGCACGTTTTCTGAAATGTGCTCCTCCCGTCACTCTGGTTGGGTGCGCATAGTAAAAGGTGCTCTTGGCAGCTAGAGAGTGCCGCGTTGACTGCTGTGCATGAAGAAATAACCACCTGCAACGTTTGGTTTAGGTTTTAGGTGCATTTTTAATTTTATTGCTTAAATCGCATTTTCTCGACGAGCTGAGCACGTTTTCTGAAATGTGCTCCTCCCGTCACTCTGGTTGGGTGCGCATAGTAAAAAGTGCTCTTGGCAGCTAGAGAGTGCCGCGTTGACCACTGCGCATGAAGAAATAACCACCTGCAACGT
Organism: Syngnathus scovelli; assembly: GCF_024217435.2. Taxonomy (NCBI): domain Eukaryota; kingdom Metazoa; phylum Chordata; class Actinopteri; order Syngnathiformes; family Syngnathidae; genus Syngnathus; species Syngnathus scovelli. The sequence continues at coordinate 3,783,000 of NC_090859.1, forward strand.
TTGGTTTAGGTTTTGGGTGCATTTTTAATTTTATTGCTTAAATCGCATTTTCTGGACGAGCTGAGCACGTTTTCTGAAATGTGATCCTCCCGTCACTCTGGTTGGGTGCGCATAGTAAAAAGTGCTCTTGGCAGCTAGAGAGTGCCGCGTTGACCACTGCGCATGAAGAAATGACCATCTGCAACGTTTGGTTTAGGTTTTAGGTGCCTTTTTAATTTTATTGCTTAAATCGCATTTTCTCGACGAGGTGAGCACGTTTTCTGAAATGTGCTCCTCCCGTCACTCTGGTTGGGTGCGCATATTAAAAAGTGCTCTTGGCAGCTAGAGAGTGCCGCGTTGACCACTGCGCATGAAGAAATGACCATCTGCAACGTTTGGTTTAGGTTTTAGGTGCATTTTTAATTTTATTGCTTAAATCGCATTTTCTCGACGAGCTGAGCACGTTTTCTGAAATGTGCTCCTCCCGTCACTCTGGTTGGGTGCGCATAGTAAAAAGTGCTCTTGGCAGCTAGAGAGTGCCGCGTTGACCACTGCGCATGAAGAAATAACCACCTCCAACGTTTGGTTTAGGTTTTAGGTGCATCTTTAATTTTATTGCTTAAATCGCATTTTCTCGACGAGCTGAGCACGTTTTCTGAAATTTGCTCCTCCCGTCACTCTGGTTGGGTGCGCATAGTAAAAAGTGCTCTTGGCAGCTAGAGATTGCCGCGTTGACCACTGCGCATGAAGAAATGACCATCTGCAACGTTTGGTTTAGGTTTTGGGTGCATTTTTAATTTTATTGCTTAAATCGCATTTTCTCGACGAGCTGAGTACGTTTTCTGAAATGTGCTCCTCCCGTCACTCTGGTTGGGTGCGCATAGTAAAAAGTGCTCTTGGCAGCTAGAGAGTGCCGCGTTGACCACTGCGCATGAAGAAATAACCACCTGCAACGTTTGGTTTAGGTTTTGGGTGCATTTTTATTTTTATTGCTTAAATCGCATTTTCTGGACGAGCTGAGCACGTTTTCTGAAATGTGCTCCTCCCGTCACTCTGGTTGGGTGCGCATAGTAAAAAGTGCTCTTGGCAGCTAGAGAGTGCCGCGTTGACCACTGCGCATGAAGAAATAACCACCTACAACGTTTGGTTTAGGTTTTAGGTGCATTTTTAATTTTATTGCTTAAATGGCATTTTCTCGACGAGCTGAGCACGTTTTCTGAAATGTGCTCCTCCCGTCACTCAGGTTGGTTGCGCATAGTAAAAAGTGCTCTTGGCAGCTAGAGAGTGCCGCGTTTACCACTGCGCATGAAGAAATAACCACCTGCAACGTTTGGTTTAGGTTTTAGGTGCATTTTTAATTTTATTGCTTAAATCGCATTTTCTCGACGAGCTGAGCACGTTTTCTGAAATGTGCTCCTCCCGTCACTCTGGTTGGGTGCGCATAGTAAAAAGTGCTCTTGGCAGCTAGAGAGTGCCGCGTTGACCACTGCGCATGAAGAAATGACCATCTGCAACGTTTGGTTTAGGTTTTAGGTGCATTTTTAATTTTATTGCTTTAATTGCATTTTCTCGACGAGCTGAGCACGTTTTCTGAAATGTGCTCCTCCCGTCACTCTGGTTGGGTGCGGATACTAAAAAGTGCTCTTGGCAGCTAGAGAGTGCCGCGTTGACCACTGCGCATGAAGAAATAACCACCTGCAACGTTTGGTTTAGGTTTTAGGTGCATTTTTAATTTTATTGCTTAAATCGCATTTTCTCGACGAGCTGAGCACGTTTTCTGAAATGTGCTCCTCCCGTCACTCTGGTCGGGTGCGCATAGTAAAAAGTGCTCTTGGCAGCTAGAGAGTGCCGCGTTGACTGCTGCACATGAAGAAATAACCACCCCCAACGTTTGGTTTAGGTTTTAGGTGCATTTTTAATTTTATTGCTTAAATCGCATTTTCTCGACGAGCTGAGCACGTTTTCTGAAATGTGCTCCTCCCGTCACTCTGGTTGGGTGCGCATAGTAAAAAGTGCTCTTGGCAGCTAGAGAGTGCCGCGTTGACCACTGCGCATTTAGAAATGACCATCTGCAAAGTTTGGTTTAGGTTTTGGGTGCATTTCTAATTTTATTGCTTAAATCGCATTTTCTCGACGAGCTGAGCACGTTTTCTGAAATGTGCTCCTCCCGTCACTCTGGTTGGGTGCGCATAGTAAAAAGTGCTCTTGGCCGCTAGAGAGTGCCGCGTTGACCACTGCACATGAAGAAATAACCACCTGCAAGTTTGGTTTAGGTTTTAGGTGCATTTTTAATTTTATTGCTTAAATCGCATTTTCTCGACGAGCTGAGCACGTTTTCTGAAATGTGCTCCTCCCGTCACTCTTGTTGGGCGCGCATAGTAAAAAGTGCTCTTGGCAGCTAGAGAGTGCCGCGTTGACCACTGCGCATGAAGAAATAACCACCTGCAACGTTTGGTTTAGGTTTTAGGTGCATTTATAATTTTATTGCTTAAATCGCATTTTCTCGACGAGCTGAGCACGTTTTCTGAAATGTGCTCCTCCCGTCACTCTGGTTGGGTGCGCATAGTAAAAAGTGCTCTTGGCAGCTAGAGAGTGCCGCGTTGACCACTGCGCATGAAGAAATAACCACCTGCAACGTTTGGTTTGGGTTTTGGGTGCATTTTTAATTTTATTGCTTAAATCGCATTTTCTGGACGAGCTGAGCACGTTTTCTGAAATGTGATCCCCCCGTCACTCTGGTTGGGTGCGCATAGTAAAAAGTGCTCTTGGCAGCTAGAGAGTGCCGCGTTGACCACTGCGCATGAAGAAATGACCATCTGTAACGTTTGGTTTAGGTTTTAGGTGCCTTTTTAATTTTATTGCTTAAATCGCATTTTCTCGACGAGGTGAGCACGTTTTCTGAAATGTGCTCCTCCCGTCACTCTGGTTGGGTGCGCATATTAAAAAGTGCTCTTGGCAGCTAGAGAGTGCCGCGTTGACCACTGCGCATGAAGAAATGACCATCTGCAACGTTTGGTTTAGGTTTTAGGTGCATTTTTAATTTTATGGCTTAAATCGCATTTTCTCGACGAGCTGAGCACGTTTTCTGAAATGTGCTCCTCCCGTCACTCTGGTTGGGTGCGCATAGTAAAAAGTGCTCTTGGCAGCTAGAGAGTGCCGCGTTGACCACTGCGCATGAAGAAATAACCACCTACAACGTTTGGTTTAGGTTTTAGGTGCATTTTTAATTTTATTGCTTAAATGGCATTTTCTCGACGAGCTGAGCACGTTTTCTGAAATGTGCTCCTCCCGTCACTCAGGTTGGTTGCGCATAGTAAAAAGTGCTCTTGGCAGCTAGAGAGTGCCGCGTTTACCACTGCGCATGAAGAAATAACCACCTGCAACGTTTGGTTTAGGTTTTAGGTGCATTTTTAATTTTATTGCTTAAATCGCATTTTCTCGACGAGCTGAGCACGTTTTCTGAAATGTGCTCCTCCCGTCACTCTGGTTGGGTGCGCATAGTAAAAAGTGCTCTTGGCAGCTAGAGAGTGCCGCGTTGACCACTGCGCATGAAGAAATGACCATCTGCAACGTTTGGTTTAGGTTTTAGGTGCATTTTTAATTTTATTGCTTAAATCGCATTTTCTCGACGAGCTGACCATGTTTTCTGAAATGTGCTCCTCCCGTCACTCTGGTTGGGTGCGCATAGTAAAAAGTGCTCTTGGCAGCTAGAGAGTGCCGCGTTGACCACTGCGCATGAAGAATTAACCACCTGCAACGTTTGGTTTAGGTTTTAGGTGCATTTTTAATTTTATTGCTTAAATTGCATTTTCTCGACGAGCTGAGCACGTTTTCTGAAATGTGCTCCTCCCGTCACTCTGGTCGGGTGCGCATAGTAAAAAGTGCTCTTGGCAGCTAGATAGTGCCGCGTTGACTGCTGAACATGAAGAAATAACCACCCGCAACGTTTGGTTTAGGTTTTAGGTGCATTTTTAATTTTATTGCTTAAATCGCATTTTCTCGACGAGCTGAGCACGTTTTCTGAAATGTGCTCCTCCCGTCACTCTGGTTGGATGCGCATAGTAAAAAGTGCTCTTGGCAGCTAGAGAGTGCCGCGTTGACCACTGCGCATGAAGAAATAACCACCTGCAACGTTTGGTTTAGGTTTTGGGTGCATTTTTAATTTTATTGCTTAAATCGCATTTTGTCGACGAGCTGAGCACGTTTTCTGAAATGTGCTCTTCCCGTCACTCTGGTTGGGTGCGCATAGTAAAAAGTGCTCTTGGCAGCTAGAGAGTGCCGCGTTGACTGCTGCGCATGAAGAAATAACCACCTGCAACGTTTGGTTTAGGTTTTAGGTGCATTTTTAATTTTATTGCTTAAATCGCATTTTCTCGACGAGCTGGGCACGTTTTCTGAAATGTGCTCCTCCCGTCACTCTTGTTGGGTGCGCATAGTAAAAAGTGCTCTTGGCAGCTAGAGAGTGCCGCGTTGACCACTGCGCATGAAGAAATGACCATCTGCAACGTTTGGTTTAGGTTTTAGGTGCATTTTTAATTTTATGGCTTAAATCGCATTTTCTCGACGAGCTGAGCACGTTTTCTGAAATGTGCTCCTCCCGTCACTCTGGTTGGGTGCGCATAGTAAAAAGTGCTCTTGGCAGCTAGAGAGTGCCGCGTTGACCACTGCGCATGAAGAAATAACCACCTACAACGTTTGGTTTAGGTTTTAGGTGCATTTTTAATTTTATTGCTTAAATGGCATTTTCTCGACGAGCTGAGCACGTTTTCTGAAATGTGCTCCTCCCGTCACTCAGGTTGGGTGCGCATAGTAAAAAGTGCTCTTGGCAGCTAGAGAGTGCCGCGTTTACCACTGCGCATGAAGAAATAACCACCTGCAACGTTTGGTTTAGGTTTTAGGTGCATTTTTAATTTTATTGCTTAAATCGCATTTTCTCGACGAGCTGAGCACGTTTTCTGAAATGTGCTCCTCCCGTCACTCTGGTTGGGTGCGCATAGTAAGAAGTGCTCTTGGCAGCTAGAGAGTGCCGTGTTGACCACTGCGCATGAAGAAATAACCACCTGCAACGTTTGGTTTAGGTTTTGGGTGCATTTTTAATTTTATTGCTTAAATCGCATTTTCTGGACGAGCTGAGCACGTTTTCTGAAATGTGCTCCTCCCGTCACTCTGGTTGGGTGCGCATAGTAAAAAGTGCTCTTGGCAGCTAGAGAGTGCCGCGTTGACCACTGCGCATGAAGAAATGACCATCTGCAACGTTTGGTTTAGGTTTTAGGTGCATTTTTAATTTTATTGCTTAAATCGCATTTTCTCGACGAGCTGACCATGTTTTCTGAAATGTGCTCCTCCCGTCACTCTGGTTGGGTGCGCATAGTAAAAAGTGCTCTTGGCAACTAGAGAGTGCCGCGTTGACCACTGCGCATGAAGAATTAACCACCTGCAACGTTTGGTTTAGGTTTTAGGTGCATTTTTAATTTTATTGCTTAAATTGCATTTTCTCGACGAGCTGAGCACGTTTTCTGAAATGTGCTCCTCCCGTCACTCTGGTCGGGTGCGCATAGTAAAAAGTGCTCTTGGCAGCTAGATAGTGCCGCGTTGACTGCTGAACATGAAGAAATAACCACCCGCAACGTTTGGTTTAGGTTTTAGGTGCATTTTTAATTTTATTGCTTAAATCGCATTTTCTCGACGAGCTGAGCACGTTTTCTGAAATGTGCTCCTCCCGTCACTCTGGTTGGGTGCGCATAGTAAAAAGTGCTCTTGGCAGCTAGAGAGTGCCGCGTTGACCACTGCGCATGAAGAAATAACCACCTGCAACGTTTGGTTTAGGTTTTGGGTGCATTTTTAATTTTATTGCTTAAATCGCACTTTGTCGACGAGCTGAGCACGTTTTCTGAAATGTGCTCTTCCCGTCACTCTGGTTGGGTGCGCATAGTAAAAAGTGCTCTTGGCAGCTAGAGAGTGCCGCGTTGACTGCTGCGCATGAAGAAATAACCACCTGCAACGTTTGGTTTAGGTTTTAGGTGCATTTTTAATTTTATTGCTTAAATCGCATTTTCTCGACGAGCTGGGCACGTTTTCTGAAATGTGCTCCTCCCGTCACTCTGGTTGGGTGCGCATAGTAAAAAGTGCTCTTGGCAGCTAGAGAGTGCCGCGTTGACCACTGCGCATGAAGAAATAACCACCTGCAACGTTTGGTTTAGGTTTTGGGTGCATTTTTAATTTTATTGCTTAAATCGCATTTTCTGGACGAGCTGAGCACGTTTTCTGAAATGTGCTCCTCCCGTCACTCTGGTTGGGTGCGCATAGTAAAAAGTGCTCTTGGCAGCTAGAGAGTGCCGCGTTGACCACTGCGCATGAAAAAATAACCACCTGCAACATTTGGTTTAGGTTTTAGGTGCATTTTTAATTTCATTGCTTAAATCGCATTTTCTCGACGAGCTGAGCACGTTTTCTGAAATGTGCTCCTCCCGTCACTCTGGTTGGGTGCGCATAGTAAAAGGTGCTCTTGGCAGCTAGAGAGTGCCGCGTTGACTGCTGTGCATGAAGAAATAACCACCTGCAACGTTTGGTTTAGGTTTTAGGTGCATTTTTAATTTTATTGCTTAAATCGCATTTTCTCGACGAGCTGAGCACGTTTTCTGAAATGTGCTCCTCCCGTCACTCTGGTTGGGTGCGCATAGTAAAAAGTGCTCTTGGCAGCTAGAGAGTGCCGCGTTGACCACTGCGCATGAAGAAATAACCACCTGCAACGTTTGGTTTAGGTTTTGGGTGCATTTTTAATTTTATTGCTTAAATCGCATTTTCTCGACGAGCTGAGCACGTTTTCTGAAATGTGCTCCTCCCGTCACTCTGGTTGGGTGCGCATAGTAAAATGTGCTCTTGGCAGCTAGAGAGTGCCGCGTTGACCACTGCGCATGAAGAAATAACCACCTGCAACGTTTGGTTTAGGTTTTGGGTGCATTTTTAATTTTATTGCTTAAATCGCATTTTCTCGACGAGCTGAGCACGTTTTCTGAAATGTGCTCCTCCCGTCACTCTGGTTGGGTGCGCATAGTAAAAAGTGCTCTTGGCAGCTAGAGAGTGCTGCGTTGACCACTGCGCATGAAGAAATGACCATCTGCAACGTTTGGTTTAGGTTTTAGGTGCATTTTTAATTTTATTGCTTAAATCGCATTTTCTCGACGAGCTGAGCACGTTTTCTGAAATGTGCTCCTCCCGTCACTCTGGTTGGGTGCGCATAGTAAAAAGTGCTCTTGGCAGCTAGAGAGTGCCGCGTTGACCACTGCGCATGAAGAAATAACCACCTGCAACGTTTGGTTTAGGTTTTGGGTGCATTTTTAATTTTATTGCTTAAATCGCATTTTCTCGTCGAGCTGAGCACGTTTTCTGAAATGTGCTCCTCCCGTCACTCTGGTTGGGTGCGCATAGTAAAAAGTGCTCTTGGCAGCTAGAGAGTGCCGCGTTGACCACTGCGCATGAAGAAATGACCATCTGTAACGTTTGGTTTAGGTTTTGGGTGCATTTTTAATTTTATTGCTTAAATCGCATTTTCTCGACGAGCTGAGCACGTTTTCTGAAATGTGCTCCTCCCGTCACTCTGGTTGGGTGCGCATAGTAAAATGTGCTCTTGGCAGCTAGAGAGTGCCGCGTTGACCACTGGGCATGAAGAAATAACCACCTGCAACGTTTGGTTTAGGTTTTGGGTGCATTTTTAATTTTATTGCTTAAATCGCATTTTCTGGACGAGCTGAGCACGTTTTCTGAAATGTGCTCCTCCCGTCACTCTGGTTGGGTGCGCATAGTAAAAAGTGCTCTTGGCAGCTAGAGATTGCCGCGTTGACCATTGCGCATGAAGAAATGACCATCTGCAACGTTTGGTTTAGGTTTTAGGTGCATTTTTAATGTTATTGCTTAAATCGCATTTTCTCGACGAGCTGAGCACGTTTTCTGAAATGTGCTCCTCCCGTCACTCTGGTTGGGTGCGCATAGTAAAAAGTGCTCTTGGCAGCTAGAGAGTGCCGCGTTGACCACTGCGCATGAAGAAATAACCACCTGCAACGTTTGGTTTAGGTTTTGGGTGCATTTTTAATTTTATTGCTTAAATCGCATTTTCTCGTCGAGCTGAGCACGTTTTCTGAAATGTGCTCCTTCCGTCACTCTGGTTGGGTGCGCATAGTAAAAAAGTGCTCTTGGCTGCTAGAGATTGCCGCGTTGACCACTGAGCATGAAGAAATGACCATCTGCAACGTTTGGTTTAGGTTTTGGGTGCATTTTTAATTTTATTGCTTAAATCGCATTTTCTCGACGAGCTGAGCACGTTTTCTGAAACGTGCTCCTCCCGTCACTCTGGTTGGGTGCGCATAGTAAAAAGTGCTCTTGGCAGCTAGAGAGTGCCGCGTTGACCACTGCGCATGAAAAAATAACCACCTGCAACGTTTGGTTTAGGTTTTAGGTGCATTTTTAATTTCATTGCTTAAATCGCATTTTCTCGACGAGCTGAGCACGTTTTCTGAAATGTGCTCCTCCCGTCACTCTGGTTGGGTGCGCATAGTAAAAGGTGCTCTTGGCAGCTAGAGAGTGCCGCGTTGACTGCTGTGCATGAAGAAATAACCACCTGCAACGTTTGGTTTAGGTTTTAGGTGCATTTTTAATTTTATTGCTTAAATCGCATTTTCTCGACGAGCTGAGCACGTTTTCTGAAATGTGCTCCTCCCGTCACTCTGGTTGGGTGCGCATAGTAAAAAGTGCTCTTGGCAGCTAGAGAGTGCCGCGTTGACCACTGCGCATGAAGAAATAACCACCTGCAACGTTTGGTTTAGGTTTTGGGTGCATTTTTAATTTTATTGCTTAAATCGCATTTTCTCGACGAGCTGAGCACGTTTTCTGAAATGTGCTCCTCCCGTCACTCTGGTTGGGTGCGCATAGTAAAATGTGCTCTTGGCAGCTAGAGAGTGCCGCGTTGACCACTGCGCATGAAGAAATAACCACCTGCAACGTTTGGTTTAGGTTTTGGGTGCATTTTTAATTTTATTGCTTAAATCGCATTTTCTCGACGAGCTGAGCACGTTTTCTGAAATGTGCTCCTCCCGTCACTCTGGTTGGGTGCGCATAGTAAAAAGTGCTCTTGGCAGCTAGAGAGTGCTGCGTTGACCACTGCGCATGAAGAAATGACCATCTGCAACGTTTGGTTTAGGTTTTAGGTGCATTTTTAATTTTATTGCTTAAATCGCATTTTCTCGACGAGCTGAGCACGTTTTCTGAAATGTGCTCCTCCCGTCACTCTGGTTGGGTGCGCATAGTAAAAAGTGCTCTTGGCAGCTAGAGAGTGCCGCGTTGACCACTGCGCATGAAGAAATAACCACCTGCAACGTTTGGTTTAGGTTTTGGGTGCATTTTTAATTTTATTGCTTAAATCGCATTTTCTCGACGAGCTGAGCACGTTTTCTGAAATGTGCTCCTCCCGTCACTCTGGTTGGGTGCGCATAGTAAAAAGTGCTCTTGGCAGCTAGAGAGTTCCGCGTTGACCACTGCGCATGAAGAAATAACAGCCTGCAACGTTTGGTTTAGGTTTTAGGTGCATTTTTAATTTTATTGCTTAAATCGCATTTTCTCGACGAGCTGAGCACGTTTTCTGAAATGTGCTCCTCCCGTCACTCTGGTTGGGTGCGCATAGTAAAAAGTGCTCTTGGCAGCTAGAGAGTGCCGCGTTGACCACTGCACATGAAGAAATAACCACCTGCAAGTTTGGTTTAGGTTTTAGGTGCATTTTTAATTTTATTGCTTAAATCGCATTTTCTCGACAAGCTGAGCACGTTTTCTGAAATGTGCTCCTCCCGTCACTCTTGTTGGGCGCGCATAGTAAAAAGTGCTCTTGGCAGCTAGAGAGTGCCGCGTTGACCACTGCGCATGAAGAAATAACCACCTGCAACGTTTGGTTTTGGTTTTAGGTGCATTTTTAATTTTATTGCTTAAATCGCATTTTCTCGACGAGCTGAGCACGTTTTCTGAAATGTGCTCCTCCCGTCACTCTGGTTGGGTGCGCATAGTAAAAAGTGCTCTTGGCAGCTAGAGAGTGCCGCGTTGACCACTGCGCATGAAGAAATAACCACCTGCAACGTTTGGTTTAGGTTTTGGGTGCATTTTTAATTTTATTGCTTAAATCGCATTTTCTAGACGAGCTGAGCACGTTTTCTGAAATGTGATCCTCCCGTCACTCTGGTTGGGTGCGCATAGTAACAAGTGCTCTTGGCAGCTAGAGAGTGCCGCGTTGACTGCTGCACATGAAGAAATAACCACCCCCAACGTTTGGTTTAGGTTTTGGGTGCATTTTTATTTTTATTGCTTAAATCGCATTTTCTGGACGAGCTGAGCATGTTTTCTGAAATGTGCTCCTCCCGTCACTCTGGTTGGGTGCGCATAGTAAAAAGTGCTCTTGGCAGCTAGAGAGTGCCGCGTTGACCACTGCGCATGAAGAAATGACCATCTGCAACGTTTGGTTTAGGTTTTAGGTGCATTTTTAATTTTATTGCTTTAATTGCATTTTCTCGACGAGCTGAGCACGTTTTCTGAAATGTGCTCCTCCCGTCACTCTGGTTGGGTGCGGATACTAAAAAGTGCTCTTGGCAGCTAGAGAGTGCTGCGTTGACCACTGCGCATGAAGAAATAACCACCTGCAACGTTTGGTTTAGGTTTTAGGTGCATTTTTAATTTTATTGCTTAAATCGCATTTTCTCGACGAGCTGAGCACGTTTTCTGAAATGTGCTCCTCCCGTCACTCTGGTTGGGTGCGCATAGTAAAAAGTGTTCTTGGCAGCTAGAGAGTGCCGCGTTGACTGCTGCACATGAAGAAATAACCACCCCCAACGTTTGGTTTAGGTTTTAGGTGCATTTTTAATTTTATTGCTTAAATCGCATTTTCTCGACGAGCTGAGCACGTTTTCTGAAATGTGCTCCTCCCGTCACTCTGGTTGGGTGCGCATAGTAAAAAGTGCTCTTGGCAGCTAGAGAGTGCCGCGTTGACCACTGCGCATGAAGAAATGACCATCTGCAACGTTTGGTTTAGGTTTTGGGTGCATTTTTAATTTTATTGCTTAAATCGCATTTTCTCGACGAGCTGAGCACGTTTTCTGAAATGTGCTCCTCCCGTCACTCTGGTTGGGTGCGCATAGTAAAAAGTGCTCTTGGCAGCTAGAGAGTGCCGCGTTGGCCACTGCGCATGAAGAAATAACCACCTACAACGTTTGGTTTAGGTTTTAGGTGCATTTTTAATTTTATTGCTTAAATCGCATTTTCTCGACAAGCTGAGCACGTTTTCTGAAATGTGCTCCTCCCGTCACTCTGGTTGGGTGCGCATAGTAAAAAGTGCTCTTGGCAGCTAGAGAGTGCCGCGTTGACCACTGCGCATGAAGAAATGACCATCTGCAGCGTTTGGTTTAGGTTTTAGGTGCATTTTTAATTTTATTGCTTAAATCGCATTTTCTCGTCGAGCTGAGCACGTTTTCTGAAATGTGCTCCTCCCGTCACTCTGGTTGGGTGCGCATAGTAAAAAGTGCTCTTGCCAGCTAGAGAGTGCCGCGTTGACCACTGCACATGAAGAAATAACCACCTGCAACGTTTGGTTTAGGTTTTAGATGCATTTTTAATATTATTGCTTAAATCTCATTTTCTCAAAGAGCTGAGCACATTTTCTGAAATGTGCTCCTCCCGTCACTCTTGTTGGGTGCGCATAGTAAAAAGTGCTCTTGGCAGCCAGAGAGTGCCGCGTTGACCACTGTGCATGAAGAAATGACCATCTGCAGCGTTTGGTTTAGGTTTTAGGTGCATTTTTAATTTTATTGCTTAAATCGCATTTTCTCGACGAGCTGAGCACGTTTTCTGAAATGTGCTCCTCCCGTCACTCTGGTTGGGTGCGCATAGTAAAAAGTACTCTTGGCAGCTAGAGAGTGCCGCGTTGACCATTGCGCATGAAGAAATAACCACCTGCAACGTTTGGTTTAAGTTTTAGGTGCATTTTTAATTTTATTGCTTAAATCGCATTTTCTCGACGAGCTGAGCACGTTTTCTGAAATGTGCTCCTCCCGTCACTCTGGTTGGGTGCTTATAGTAAAAAGTGCTCTTGGCAGCTAGAGAGTGCCGCGTTGACCACTGCGCATGAAGAAATAACCACCTGCAACGTTTGGTTTAGGTTTTGGGTGCATTTTTAATTTTATTGCTTAAATCGCATTTTCTGGACGAGCTGAGCACGTTTTCTGAAATGTGCTCCTCCCGTCACTCTGGTTGGGTGCGCATAGTAAAAAGTGCTCTTGGCAGCTAGAGAGTGCCGCGTTGACCACTGCGCATGAAGAAATGACCATCTGCAACGTTTGGTTTAGGTTTTAGGTGCATTTTTAATTTTATTGCTTAAATCGCATTTTCTCGACGAGCTGAGCACGTTTTCTGAAATGTGCTCCTCCCGTCACTCTGGTTGGGTGCGCATAGTAAAAAGTGCTCTTGGCAGCTAGAGAGTGCCGCGTTGACCACTGCGCATGAAGAAATAACCATCTGCAACGTTTGGTTTAGGTTTTGGGTGCATTTTTAATTTTATTGCTTAAATTGCATTTTCTGGACGAGCTGAGCACGTTTTCTGAAATGTGCTCCTCCCGTCACTCTGGTTGGGTGCGCATAGTAAAAAGTGCTCTTGGCAGCTAGAGAGTGCCGCGTTGACCACTGCGCATGAAGAAATGACCATCTGCAACATTTGGTTTAGGTTTTACGTGCATTTTTAAGTTTATTGCTTAATCGCATTTTCTCGACGAGCTGAGCAAGTTTTCTGAAATGTGCTCCTCCTGTCACTCTGGTTGGGTGCGCATAGTAAAAAGTGCTCTTGGCAGCTAGAGAGTGCCGCGTTGACCACTGCGCATGAAGAAATGACCATCTGCAACGTTTGGTTTAGGTTTTAGGTGCATTTTTAATTTTATTGCTTAAATCGCATTTTCTCGACGAGCTGAGCACGTTTTCTGAAATGTGCTCCTCCCGTCACTCTGGTTGGGTGCGCATAGTAAAAAGTGCTCTTGGCAGTTAGAGAGTTCCGCGTTGACCACTGCGCATGAAGAAATAACCACCTGCAACGTTTGGTTTAGGTTTTAGGTGCATTTTTAATTTTATTGCTTAAATCGCATTTTCTCGACGAGCTGAGCACGTTTTCTGAAATGTGCTCCTCCCGTCACTCTGGTTGGGTGCGCATAGTAAAAAGTGCTCTTGGCAGCTAGAGAGTGCCGCGTTGACCACTGCGCATGAAGAAATGACCATCTGCAACGTTTGGTTTAGGTTTTAGGTGCATTTTTAATTTTATTGCTTAAATCGCATTTTCTCGACGAGCTGAGCACGTTTTCTGAAATGTGCTCCTCCCGTCACTCTGGTTGGGTGCGCATAGTAAAAAGTGCTCTTGGCAGCTAGAGAGTTCCGCGTTGACCACTGCGCATGAAGAAATAACCACCTGCAACGTTTGGTTTAGGTTTTAGGTGCATTTTTAATTTTATTGCTTAAATCGCATTTTCTCGACGAGCTGAGCACGTTTTCTGAAATGTGCTCCTCCCGTCACTCTGGTTTGGTGCGCATAGTAAAAAGTGCTCTTGGCAGCTAGAGAGTGCCGCGTTGACCACTGCGCATGAAGAAATAACCGCCTGCAACGTTTGGTTTAGGTTTTGGGTGCATTTTTAATTTTATTGCTTAAATCGCATTTTCTCGTCGAGCTGAGCACGTTTTCTGAAATGTGCTCCTCCCGTCACTCTGGTTGGTTGCGCATAGTAAAAAGTGCTCTTGGCAGCTAGAGAGTGCCGCGTTGACCACTGCGCATGAAGAAATGACCATCTGCAGCGTTTGGTTTAGGTTTTAGGTGCATTTTTAATTTTATTGCTTGAATCGCATTTTCTCGACGAGCTGAGCACGTTTTCTGAAATGTGCTCCTCCCGTCACTCTGGTTGGGTGCGCATAGTAAAAAGTGCTCCTGGCAGCTAGAGAGTGCCGCGTTGACCACTGCGCATGAAGAAATAACCACCTGCAACGTTTGGTTTAGGTTTTAGGTGCATTTTTAATTTTATTGCTTAAATCGCATTTTCTCGACGAGCTGAGCACGTTTTCTGAAATGTGCTCCTCCCGTCACTCTGGTTGGGTGTGCATAGTAAAAAGTGCTCTTGGCAGCTAGAGAGTGCCGCGTTGACCACTACGCATGAAGAAATACCCACCTGCAACGATTGGTTTAGCTTTTGGGTACATTTTTAATTTTATTGCTTAAATCGCATTTTCTGGACGAGCTGAGCACGTTTTCTGAAATGTGCTCCTCCCGTCACTCTGGTTCGGTGCGCATAGTAAAAAGTGCTCTTGGCAGCTAGAGAGTGCCGCGTTGACCACTGCGCATGAAGAAATGACCATCTGCAACGTTTGGTTTAGGTTTTAGGTGCATTTTTAATTTTATTGCTTAAATCGCATTTTCTCGACGAGCTGAGCACGTTTTCTGACATGTGCTCCTCCCGTCACTCTGGTTGGGTGCGCATACTAAAAAGTGCTCTTGGCAGCTAGAGAGTGCCACGTTGACCACTGCGCATGAAGAAATGACCATCTGCAACGTTTGGTTTAGGTTTTAGGTGCATTTTTAATTTTATTGCTTAAATCGCATTTTCTCGACGAGCTGAGCACGTTTTCTGAAATGTGCTCCTCCCGTCACTCTGGTTGGGTGCGCATAGTAAAAAGTGCTCTTGGCAGCTAGAGAGTGCCGCGTTGACCACTGCGCATGAAGAAATAACCACCTGCAACGTTTGGTTTAGGTTTTAGGTGCATTTTTAATTTTATTGCTTAAATCGCATTTTCTCGTCGAGCTGAGCACGTTTTCTGAAATGTGCTCCTCCCGTCACTCTGGTTGGGTGCGCATAGTAAAAAGTGCTCTTGGCAGCTAGAGAGTGCCGCGTTGACCACTGCGCATGAAGAAATGACCATCTGCAGCGTTTGGTTTAGGTTTTAGGTGTATTTTTAATTGTATTGCTTAAATCGCATTTTCTCGACGAGCTGTGCACGTTTTCTGAAATGTGCTCCTCCCGTCACTCTGGTTGGGTGCGCATAGTAAAAAGTGCTCTTGGCAGCGAGAGAGTGCCGCGTTGACCACTGCGCATGAAGAAATAACCACCTGCAACGTTTGGTTTAGGTTTTGGGTGCATTTTTAATTTTATTGCTTAAATCGCATTTTCTCGACGAGCTGAGCACGTTTTCTGAAATGTGCTCCTCCCGTCACTCTGGTTGGGTGCGCATAGTAAAAAATGCTCTTGGCAGCTAGAGAGTGCCGCGTTGACCACAGCGCATGAAGAAATGACCATCTGCAACGTTTGGTTTAGGTTTTAGGTGCATTTTTAATTTTATTGCTTAAATCGCATTTTCTCGACGAGCTGAGCACGTTTTCTGAAATGTGCTCCTCCCGTCACTCTGGTTGGGTGCGCATAGTAAAAAGTGCTCTTGGCAGCTAGAGAGTGCCGCGTTGACCACTGCGCATGAAGAAATAACCACCTGCAACGTTTGGTTTAGGTTTTAGGTGCATTTTTAATTTTATTGCTTAAATCGCATTTTCTCGTCGAGCTGAGCACGTTTTCTGAAATGTGCTCCTCCCGTCACTCTGGTTGGGTGCGCATAGTAAAAAGTGCTCTTGGCAGCTAGAGAGTGCCGCGTTGACCACTGCGCATGAAGAAATGACCATCTGCAGCGTTTGGTTTAGGTTTTAGGTGCATTTTTAATTTTATTGCTTAAATCACGTTTTCTCGACGAGCTCAGCACGTTTTCTGAAATGTGCTCCTCCCCGTCACTCTGGTTGGGTGCGCATAGTAAAAAGTGCTCTTGGCAGCTAGAGAGTGCCGCGTTGACCACTGCGCATGAAGAAATAACCACCTGAAACTTTTGGTTTAGGTTTTGGGTGCATTTTTAATTTTATTGCTTAAATCGCATTTTCTGGACGAGCTGAGCACGTTTTCTGAAATGTGCTCCTCCCGTCACTCTGGTTGGGTGCGCATAGTAAAAAATGCTCTTGGCAGCTAGAGAGTGCCGCGTTGACCACAGCGCATGAAGAAATGACCATCTGCAACGTTTGGTTTAGGTTTTAGGTGCATTTTTAATTTTATTGCTTAAATCGCATTTTCTCGACGAGCTGAGCACGTTTTCTGAAATGTGCTCCTCCCGTCACTCTGGTTGGGTGCGCATAGTAAAAAGTGCTCTTGGCAGCTAGAGAGTGCCGCGTTGACCACTGCACATGAAGAAATAACCAACTGCAAGTTTGGTTTAGGTTTTAGGTGCATTTTTAATTTTATTGCTTAAATCGCATTTTCTCGACGAGCTGAGCACGTTTTCTGAAATGTGCTCCTCCCGTCACTCTTGTTGGGTGCGCATAGTAAAAAGTGCTCTTGGCAGCTAGAGAGTGCCGCGTTGACCACTGCGCATGAAGAAATAACCACCTGCAACTTTTGGTTTAGGTTTTAGGTGCATTTTTAATTTTATTGCTTAAATCGCATTTTCTCGACGAGCTGAGCACGTTTTTTGAAATGTGCTCCTCCCGTCACTCTGGTTGGGTGTGCATAGTAAAAAGTGCTCTTGGCAGCTAGAGAGTGCCGCGTTGACCACTGCGCATGAAGAAATACCCACCTGCAACGATTGGTTTAGGTTTTGGGTACATTTTTAATTTTATTGCTTAAATCGCATTTTCTGGACGAGCTGAGCACGTTTTCTGAAATATGCTCCTCCCGTCACTCTGGTTGGGTGCGCATAGTAAAAAGTGCTCTTGGCAGCTAGAGAGTGCCGCGTTGACCACTGCGCATGAAGAAATGACCATCTGCAACGTTCTGTTTAGGTTTTAGGTGCATTTTTAATTTTATTGCTTAAATCGTATTTTCTCGACGAGCTGAGCACGTTTTCTGACATGTTCTCCTCCCGTCACTCTGGTTGGGTGCGCATAGTAAAAAGTGCTCTTGGCAGCTAGAGAGTGCCACGTTGACCACTGCGCATGAAGAAATGACCATCTGCAACGTTTGGTTTAGGTTTTAGGTGCATTTTTAATTTTATTGCTTAAATCGCATTTTCTCGACGAGCTGAGCACGTTTTCTGAAATGTGCTCCTCCCGTCACTCTGGTTGGGTGCGCATAGTAAAAAGTGCTCTTGGCAGCTAGAGAGTGCCGCGTTGACCACTGTGCATGAAGAAATAACCACCTGCAACGTTTGGTTTAGGTTTTGGGTGCATTTTTAATTTTATTGCTTAAATCGCATTTTCTGGACGAGCTGAGCACGTTTTCTGAAATGTGCTCCTCCCGTCACTCTGGTTGTGTGCGCATAGTAAAAAGTGCTCTTGGCAGCTAGAGAGTGCCGCGTTGACCACTGCGCATGAAGAAATTACCATCTGCAACGTTTGGTTTAGGTTTTAGGTGCATTTTTAATTGTATTGCTTAAATCGCATTTTCTCGACGAGCTGAGCACGTTTTCTGAAATGTGCTCCTCCCGTCACTCTGGTTGGGTGCGCATAGTAAAAAGTGCTCTTGGCAGCTAGAGAGTGCCGCGTTGACCACTGCGCATGAAGAAATAACCACCTGCAACGTTTGGTTTGGGTTTTAGGTGCATTTTTAATTTTATTGCTTAAATCGCATTTTCTCGACGAGCTGAGCACGTTTTCTGAAATGTGCTCCTCCCGTCACTCTGGTTGGGTGCGCATAGTAAAGAGTGCTCTTGGCAGCTAGAGAGTGCCGCGTTGACCACTGCGCATGAAGAAATAACCACCTGCAACGTTTGGTTTAGGTTTTAGGTGCATTTTTAATTTTATTGCTTAAATCGCATTTTCTCGACGAGCTGAGCACGTTTTCTGAAATGTGCTCCTCCCGTCACTCTGGTTGGGTGCGCATAGTAAAAAGTGCTCTTGGCAGCTAGAGAGTGCCGCGTTGACCACTGCGCATGAAGAAATAACCGCCTGCAACGTTTGGTTTAGGTTTTGGGTGCATTTTTAATTTTATTGCTTAAATCGCATTTTCTCGACGAGCTGAGCACGTTTTCTGAAATGTGCTCCTCCCGTCACTCTGGTTGGGTGCGCATAGTAAAAAGTGCTCTTGGCAGCTAGAGAGTGCCGCGTTTACCACTGCGCATGAAGAAATAACCACCTGCAACGTTTGGTTTAGGTTTTAGGTGCATTTTTAATTTTATTGCTTAAATTGCATTTTCTCGACGAGCTGAGCACGTTTTCTGAAATGTGCTCCTCCCGTCACTCTGGTCGGGTGCGCATAGTAAAAAGTGCTCTTGGCAGCTAGATAGTGCCGCGTTGACTGCTGCACATGAAGAAATAACCACCCCCAACGTTTGGTTTAGGTTTTAGGTGCATTTTTAATTTTATTGCTTAAATCGCATTTTCTCGACGAGCTGAGCACGTTTTCTGAAATGTGCTCCTCCCGTCACTCTGGTTGGGTGCGCATAGTAAAAAGTGCTCTTGGCAGCTAGAGAGTGCCGCGTTGACCACTGTGTTAGGGTTTTCCAGGTTATCGTTATCGTAGGATTATGTTGGAATGTAGACTATAATGATTAAATCAATCTTGTCTTGCCCTCACAATGCAGAGTAAGATGAAGTGGTTGCTTCCTCTGCTTGATTGACCAGCTGCAGGGGAAGCAATCAAAGTTGTTCTGTTTCCCACAACAGTGTAACACACCCCCTGCTCTGATCTTATCAGAGGCCGGGGGTTCACCAAACCTGTCCACTCTCACTCCCACTCTGTTCTTCCTAATAAATATGCCCTTGCAGGGAGGAGACTTTTAGATTTCATTCCTGTAGCGAGTGATCTCTCCACCTGCAGGTGTCTAAAAGAACTTGCCTTGTCTTCTGTGTGGTTCTTGCAAAATAAGTTGGAGTGAGCAAATCTCTAACATTTTGGTGCCGAAACCCGGGACCCTCATACCCATCATCTGGCTGACGGAGGACGACGCGCTGTACACCGTCGACGGGCCAGCGTCCATTAGCCGGACCTGGTAAAGAAAGACCTGGGAAGGAAATTCTTCGCTGGGCCAGCATCTTAGGTCTGCCTTCGTCTGACAGAAGTGGACTGACGGGACCCGGCAGTGCAACGAACCAGGGGACAAGTAAGTTAAAGGCCTAAAGTTGTGTTGTGTTGTTAAACGCGTAACACGTAGAGGTGCACGAGAGCCAGCTTGGGTTCAAGTCCCAGTGGAAGAAACAGGCTAAGAAAGGCAGAGCTTCTTTTTCGTTCATCGAAGAAGTGTGTAGACTCTTCTTTGTCTGTTTTTCCGAGCTGAGGGATCTGGCTTGGGTTAAAGTCCCAGTGGAAGGAACGTGCTAAGAAACACGGAGCTTCTTTTTTGTTAATCAAAGAAGGGCTTAGATTTTTCTTTGTATGTTTTTCCAAGCCAAAGAATAGCTTGGGTTCAAGTCCCAGTGGAAGAAACGGGCTAAGAAAAACAGAGCTTCTTTTTCTTAATTGAAGAAGGGCGTAGATTTTTTCTTTTGTCCGTTTTTCCAAAGCTGTTTAGGAGGGTTTTACACCCATCCCTGGATAGGCCTGGAGAAAAAAAAGCGCTTGAGTTTGTGTGGTTGGGAGTGTGACTGGTAGGATAAATTGACTAAATAGCAGTTCTAGCATTGATCCACGGCAATAATACAGGCTAGTAATTTGTTGAAAGGTCAATTTAAACCTGCATTGAGGATCCTCAAAGACATAGTTAAATAAATAAATAAGTAATAATAATAATAATATTTTTGAGAAAAAGAAATTGTATAACCTAAAATTACTAGAATTAAGATGGGAAATAAAAACTGTAAATCTCTACCTCTTGACGGAGATGAGAAGTACATGGCGAGTAGATTTATTAATTGTATGCAATATATGCCGAAGTGGAAGAAAAAGTATGGAGTAGAAGGTAAGTTGAGAGTTGAAGTGTGGAAGATAGTAGTTGATGTTTTGGAAGAGAGTGTGGATAAAAAGAAAAATGGACTGAAAAAGAAAAGAAAAGAGAGAGAATTGGATTGTGCTAAAATGTGGATAAAAGCTTCACAAGAGAGAAAAGAACAAATCCAAAAGACAAAAGATAGAAAGATGAAAGGTGATGAGGCTGAGACTATGTTTGTCAGGCCGGAAGACAATGAGGCCACAGTGCGCAGGCGCACTGCCGCGGCCATGGCTCCAGCCGAAACTGAAGGCGCAGATCAAGCAGAGGAGCAAGAGGGGCCGTCCGCTCGTACACTACACTTGTATCCAAGCTTAACAAACCTGCAGCCCCCCCCCATATAACAGCAAAAGAAGTCAGGGTCACATTATTAGAAGTCCTGTCCATCCAAGAAGTATGACAATGCTGTTTGTATGCCCAAATTACAAATGACTAGAGCTCAAATTTGTGTTACACTAAAGTTAAAATATGCAAATCAAGTGGTAAAGAAATGCAACTTTCTTCTAGAAGATAAATAAATAAAATTAGAATGTGCTGTCCTCGTGTGCATTGGAGGGACCAGCTCATGATCGACCACAGGAAATGGCCAGCCTGTGACGAATTATTGGTGCTGGGAACTACCTTTTGCGTGCGAGAGCTGTGCATGTGTGTGCGTATATGTTAAAATGATGAACATTGGCTAAAGTTTTAGTATAAAAAAAATTTGCTAGACTGTGGTCTATCCAATTTGCACCGCAGAACAGAAATGATTTTGAAAGATAAAAATGAGAGGAAAAGGAGAGAAATCTGTTTGCAAGCAGAAACTAATCCACACTAGTGCATGTTAAGTGTCGAGCCCACATGAGAAATTTGAAGAAAAAAAAATGACAGAACATGCTTTCAGGAATTGGAAGAAGCTAAATTGTGAATTTAAGATTTTGCAATGCTACATTTAATAGGAATAATTGATTGGTTGTGTTACAAGATTATACTAAATTCTAAATGCAAGCTAAATCTGAGAGATTGAGTTCTTCAAATTTAAAAACAAAGAAAAAATTCAGATTAATTTGCCAATTGTTTGTTTTAGTTAATTTTTTTTTGAATTGGTGGATTGTTCTACCAGGAAACCTGAGTTGAAAATGATATATGAATGTTGTGTGGTGAGCTTGGATGAATTGGGACCAATGTGATAGAAAGACTCCTTTTTGGAGACTGTGTGAGATGCAAATGAACATTGATGAATGATAGCCTGAATGAAAAGAAATTACAGGTTGAATGGTTGAAGTTGTTGGCGACTACTATGGAAAATTAGTAGAGCGACTTTGATGAAAGAGTGATTTTGAGCAGGTTGAATGTTAGAAAGAAACACGTAGCTTTTGGGTTGATAATTAACTACAAAAAAAAAAAAAAAAAACTGGAGAACCAGTAACACATGTAGAAGATGTGTGAACTGAGAAATTGAGAAGCGTTTTGGAAAGAAAGTCAAATTAAATGATGATGGAATCGTATGTAGTAAAGAACGCATTCTCCCAAAAAAATTGTCAAGGTGTGAGGCATGGGCGTTGCCAAGCCTCAAAAAGAGGGAGTGAGTAGGACAGATAGTGGAAGATAGTAATAATACAACACTTTATGACAATGAATTTTCGAATACATTTGGTGTTATACTGTGGTACATTTTTTGTTCTGGTGTAGATAGGTTAGCAACACGAGAGATTTAGAGGTTCAAAAGAAAGACAGTTAAAAGAAAACATTTTTGATTTGGACAATTGCAGGCTAACAGGAACATAAGAACGATAAGAACTACGAGAGTTGCAAACAACAGATGAAGAGCAGTCCTTGGCAGATTATATGATCAGGACGCTCAAACTGTGTCAAAGACAAATTTACTGCCGCCTGATCTTTCCTCCTCACAGGTCGACAACCCCATCAATCCAGGAGACTGGGTCTACATCAAGGTCATCAAAAGAAAGAACTGGGCCAGCCCGCGGTGGGAGGGACCGTTCCAAGTTTTTCTTGCTACTCCCACGGCGGTAAAAATTTCTCAACGGCCCAGCTGGATTCACCTCAGCCACTACAAGTTGCAGAGAGTGCTGGACCCCTAATTCGGAGTGGTGGGGAAGGCTGACTACAAAGGGGCCCCGTCGTTTAGGGTGAGGCGTCTCGAGGTTGGTGAAGAATTCATCGATCCCCACTCCGCTAGGCGAGGGGATGTCCCGGTGTCTCTGCCATCCTAGTAGCAACGGGGCTCCATATGCCAGATGGATCCTCTGCTGCGTTGTGGTTGGAGCGTGCTATGGTCTATTGACTCATCTGAACAGACCAAATGACAATGTTGCCCGTGGTAAACGATGGTCACATGATGAGAACTTTGAAGACTGGTCATGGGACCCCAGAAACCCATACGAAATCAACACTTGGTACCGGTATGTCAGGTTCACTGTGAGAGCTCACACACGGGAGGCGTGCTATGTGTGTTTGAAACTCCCCCCTTCCTCCACGCAAGTTCGCTTGGAGGCCAGAGCAATGAATGTCACTGAAGCAAAATGTATGGCATCCATGGGAGGAGTTGGATATCAGCACCGTGCCGTCACAGTCAAAGATGCTGACCCTTACCGCCCTGGACTTGCTGACGGTGCCTGTGATCAGCTGTTCTGGACAAATCTCAATGTGACTGTTAAAGGACGGACAATACCACAAGTGGCCTACACAGAGAGACCAGCTGGAGTGAATTACACATGTTACATCCAAGGTAACAAGACCCACGTCTGCATTAACGACGACTGCTCTCCAGGAGGAAACTGGATGGGAGCTTTGGACATCACCGATGAGTGTCAAGATAAGAGAGCCATTTCAGGTGGTGAGGGCTCTCCAACCAACATGGCTACACCATCGAACGGAACATACTTCATACAGAATGGCTGGTGGCTTTGTGGTCACAAGGTTTATCCGATGCTGCCCACCAACTGAACAGGAGTGTGTGCACCAGTGTGGGTGACAGACCACACCTACAGGATACGACATCATCTGCTGACAGGAGCACACAACTCATCTGGACGTCGACGCAGAGCAGTTGCAACCTTTGACCCTCATGACCCTGTCTGGGGTGCGAACGTTCCAGAGGACCATAAAGTATGGTCTCCCGGAGACAAAGTTGTCCTTGCGCTCTTCCCTCAGATTGGGGTTGGGAAACTATCGCTCTTCATCGAGACACTGAACTATCGTTTTCAATCCTTTGTGAATCTCTCACTGCAAGTCAACGATGGACAAAATAGAGAGATTCAGGCTATTAGACTGATGGTCTTGCAAAACAGGATGGTTCTGGACTTGTTGACGGCAGCACAAGGTGGTGTGTGCCACATCATTGGGACTTCCTGTTGCACATACATACCAGGAGAAAATGACACCCACATAAACGACGCCATGAATTCGCTGAAGAACTTACAGCAGGCCATGTCTAAAGACAAGGTCCCACTTCAGTTTGATTTCTTTTCATGGCTATTCTCTGGCAACTGGTGGCAACTGCTGTTGAAATTGCTGTCTCCTGTGCTTGTTGTGCTGGTGGTGTTGTGCTCGTTTACGACCTGCGTTATCCCATGTTTGAAGTCTGCTGTGTCGAAGTTTGTGTCCTCTACTGTAGCCCAAGTTCATATACAACTTCTTAGAGATGACGGATGTGATGACGATAATGACACGTGGATTGCGTAGATGCTGTTCTGTTGAGCATGTTTTACAGAAACTTGACGATTTGACCATCGAAAATGCTTCGCAAGTGATGGATACAATGATGTACTGTTTCTGTGTTTTTCTTTTTATTTTTTATTATTCATAGCATTCTGGTCGCCTGTGGCAACGGGGCCGTGTAAGAATTTTCCTGCTAATGACATCTGGCCAGCAGGTTTTTCGCTTACACAATAAGTTTGATCTGGGGTATTGAGGTAATGCCTCATCTTCACTGGAAAGTGTTGCTATCATTGTTTGTTGTTTTTATTTTTACCATTCTACTTTCTTCATTATACGTATATATATATATATGTGTGTTTTTTTTTTTCTTGCTTGTCTTTGTTGTTTGGGGTGACATAATCATATGATAAAACAGGAGGGAGATGTTAGGGTTTTCCAGGTTATCTTTATCGTAGGATTATGTTGGAATGTAGACTATAATGATTAAATCAATCTTGTCTTGCCCTCACAATGCAGAGTAAGATGAAGTGGTTGCTTCCTCTGCTTGATTGACCAGCTGCAGGGGAAGCAATCAAAGTTGTTCTGTTTCCCACAACAGTGTAACACACCCCCTGCTCTGATCTTATCAGAGGCCGGGGGTTCACCAAACCTGTCCACTCTCACCCCCACTCTGTTCTTCCTAATAAATATGCCCTTGCAGGGAGGAGACTTTTAGATTTCATTCCTGTAGCGAGTGATCTCTCCACCTGCAGGTGTCTAAAAGAACTTGCCTTGTCTTCTGTGTGGTTCTTGCAAAATAAGTTGGAGTGAGCAAATCTCTAACACACTGCGCATGAAGAAATAACCACCTGCAATGTTTGGTTTAGGTTTTGGGTGCATTTTTAATTTTATTGCTTAAATCGCATTTTCTCGACGAGCTGAGCACGTTTTCTGAAATGTGCTCCTCCCGTCACTCTGGTTGGGTGCGCATAGTAAAAAGTGCTCTTGGCAGCTAGAGAGTGCCGCGTTGACCACTGCGCATGAAGAAATAACCACCTGCAACGTTTGGTTTAGGTTTTAGGTGCATTTTTAATTTTATTGCTTAAATCGCATTTTCTCGACGAGCTGAGCACGTTTTCTGAAATGTGCTCCTCCCGTCACTCTGGTTGGGTGCGCATAGTAAAAAGTGCTCTTGGCAGCTAGAGAGTGCCGCGTTGACCACTGCGCATGAAGAAATAACCACGTGCAACGTTTGTTTTAGGTTTTGGGTGCATTTTTAATTTTATTGCTTAAATCGCATTTTCTCGTCGAGCTGAGCACGTTTTCAGAAATGTGCTCCTCCCGTCACTCTGGTTGGGTGTGCATAGTAAAAAGTGCGCTTGGCAGCTAGAGAGTGCCGCGTTGACCACTGCGCATGAAGAAATGACCATCTGCAACGTTTGGTTTAGGTTTTGGGTGCATTTTTAATTTTATTGCTTAAATCGCATTTTCTCGACGAGCTGAGCACGTTTTCTGAAATGTGCTCCTCCCGTCACTCTGGTTGGGTGCGCATTGTAAAAAGTGCTCTTGGCAGCTAGAGAGTGCCGCGTTGTCCATTGCGCATGAAGAAATAACCACGTGCAACGTTTGTTTTAGGTTTTAGGTGCATTTTTAATTTTATTGCTTAAATCGCATTTTCTCGACGAGCTGAGCACGTTTTCTGAAATGTGCTCCTCCCGTCACTCTGGTTGGGTGCGCATAGTAAAAAGTGCTTTTGGCAGCTAGAGAGTGCCGCGTTGACCACTGCGCATGAAGAAATAACCGCCTGCAATGTTTGGTTTAGGTTTTGGGTGCATTTTTAATTTTATTGCTTAAATCGCATTTTCTGGTCGAGCTGAGCACGTTTTCTGAAATGTGCTCCTCCCGTCACTCTTGTTGGGTGCGCATAGTAAAATGTGCTTTTGGCAGCTAGAGAGTGCCGCGTTGACCACTGCGCATGAAGAAATAACCACCTGCAACGTTTGGTTTAGGTTTTAGGTGCATTTTTAATTTTATTGCTTAAATCGCATTTTCTCGACGAGCTGAGCACGTTTTCTGAAATGTGCTCCTCCCGTCACTCTGGTCGGGTGCGCATAGTAAAAAGTGCTCTTGGCAGCTAGAGAGTGCCGCGTTGAATGCTGCAAATGAAGAAATAACAACCTGCAAAGTTTGGTTTAGGTTTTAGGTGCATTTTTAATTTTATTGCTTAAATCGCATTTTGTCGACGAGCTGAGCACGTTTTCTGAAATGTGCTCCTCCCGTCACTCTGGTTGGGTGTGCATAGTAAAAAGTGCTCTTGGCAGCTACAGAGTGCCGCGTTAAACACTGCGCATAAAGAAATAACCACCTGCAACGTTTGGTTTAGGTTTTGGGTGCATTTTTAATTTTATTGCTTAAATCGCATTTTCTCGACGAGGTGAGCACGTTTTCTGAAATGTGCTCCTCCCGTCACTCTGGTTGGGTGTGCATAGTAAAAAGTGCTCTTGGCAGCTAGAGAGTGCCGCGTTGACCACTACGCATGAAGAAATGACCATCTGCAACGATTGGTTTAGGTTTTGGGTGCATTTTTAATTTTATTGCTTAAATCGCATTTTCTCGACGAGCTGAGCACGTTTTCTGGAATGTGCTCCTCCCGTCACTCTGGTTGGGTGCGCATAGTAAAAAGTGCTCTTGGCAGCTAGAGTGCCGCGTTGACCACTGTGCATGAAGAAATAACCACCTGTAACGTTTGGTTTAGGTTTTAGGTGCATTTATAATTTTATTGCTTAAATCGCATTTTCTCGATCAGCTGAGCACGTTTTCTGAAATGTGCTCCTCCCGTCACTCTGGTTGGGTGCGCATAGTAAAAAGTGCTCTTGGCAGCTAGAGAGTGCTGCATTGACCACTGCGCATGAAGAAATAACCACCTGCAACGTTTGGTTTAGGTTTTAG
This sequence comes from Syngnathus scovelli, assembly GCF_024217435.2. Lineage (NCBI taxonomy): Eukaryota > Metazoa > Chordata > Actinopteri > Syngnathiformes > Syngnathidae > Syngnathus > Syngnathus scovelli. The sequence goes on from NC_090859.1 coordinate 3,809,505, forward strand.
GTGCATTTTTAATTTTATTGCTTAAATCGCATTTTCTCGACGAGCTGAGCACGTTTTCTGAAATGTGCTCCTCCCGTCACTCTGGTTGGGTGCGCATAGTAAAAAGTGCTCTTGGCAGCTAGAGAGTGCCGCGTTGACCACTGCGCATGAAGAAATTACCATCTGCAACGTTTGGTTTAGGTTTTAGGTGCATTTTTAATTTTATTGCTTAAATCGCATTTTCTCGACGAGCTGAGCACGTTTTCTGAAATGTGCTCCTCCCGTCACTCTGGTTGGGTGCGCATAGTAAAAAGTGCTCTTGGCAGCTAGAGAGTGCCGCGTTGACCACTGCGCATGAAGAAATGACCATTTGCAACGTTTGGTTTAGGTTTTAGGTGCGTTTTTAATTTTATTGCTTAAATTGCATTTTCTCGACGAGCTGAGCATGTTTTCTGAAATGTGCTCCTCCCGTCACTCTGGTTGGGTGCGCATAGTAAAAAGTGCTCTTGGCAGCTAGAGAGTGCCGCGTTGACCACTGCGCATGAAGAAATGACCATCTGCAACGTTTGGTTTAGGTTTTAGGTGCATTTTTAATTTTATTGCTTTAATCGCATTTTCTCGACGAGCTGAGCACGTTTTCTGAAATGTCCTCCTCCCGTCACTCTGGTAGGGTGCGCATAGTAAAAAGTGCTCTTGGCAGCTAGAGAGTGCCGCGTTGACTACTGCGCATGAAGAAATGACCATTTGCAACGTTTGGTTTAGGTTTTAGGTGCGTTTTTAATTTTATTGCTTAAATTGCATTTTCTCGACGAGCTGAGCACGTTTTCTGAAATGTGCTCCTCCCGTCACTCTGGTTGGGTGCGCATAGTAAAAAGTGCTCTTGGCAGCTAGAGAGTGCCGCGTTGACCACTGCGCATGAAGAAATAACAACCTGCAACGTTTGGTTTAGGTTTTAGGTGCATCTTTAATTTTATTGCTTAATTCGCATTTTCTCGACGAGCTGAGCACGTTTTCTGAAATGTGCTCCTCCCGTCACTCTGGTTGGGTGCGCATAGTAAAAAGTGCTCTTGGCAGCTAGAGAGTGCCGCGTTGACCACTGCGCATGAAGAAATTACCATCTGCAACGTTTGGTTTAGGTTTTAGGTGCATTTTTAATTTTATTGCTTAAATCGCATTTTCTCGACGAGCTGAGCACGTTTTCTGAAATGTGCTCCTCCCGTCACTCTGGTTGGGTGCGCATAGTAAAAAGTGCTCTTGGCAGCTAGAAAGTGCCGCGTTGACCACTGCGCATGAAGAAATGACCACCTGCAGAGTTTGATTTAGGTTTTAGGTGCATTTTTAATTTTATTGCTTAAATCGCATTTTCTCGACGAGCTGAGCACGTTTTCTGAAATGTGCTCCTCCCGTCACTCTGGTTGGGTGCGCATAGTAAAAAGTGCTCTTGGCAGCTAGAGTGCCGCGTTGACCACTGCGCATGAAGAAATAACCACCTGTAACGTTTGGTTTAGGTTTTAGGTGCATTTTTAATTTTATTGCTTAAATCGCATTTTCTCGACGAGCTGAGCACGTTTTCTGAAACGTGCTCCTCCCGTCACTCTGGTTGGGTGCGCATAGTAAAAAGTGCTCTTGGCAGCTAGAGAGTGCCGCGTCCTGATCCCGACAAACAGTTCGTGGTCGAGGTGGATGCCTCGAACGTGGGTGTCGGGACGGTGTTGTCTCAACGTAGCCGCCAAGACGATCGTCTCCACGCCTTCTTTTCTCGCCGTCCGTCAGCCTCGGAACGAAACTATGACATTGGTAATCGGGAGCTCCTCGCCGTCAAGTTGGCCTTGGAGGAGTGGCGGCATTGGCTGGAGGGCACCACCACTCCGTTCATCGTCTGGACCGACAACCGCAACTTGGAGTATCTGAGATCGGCCAAGAGACTGAACGCGAGACAAGCACGGTGGGCTCTGTTCTTTGACCGGTTTGAGTTCTCTCTTTCCTATACACCGGGTTCCCATAATGCGAAGGCGGACGCCCTGTCGCGTTTGTTTCCTGGGGGGGAGGAGGGACAGGGTCCGCCTCCCACTATCCTCCCGAGCTCGGTTCGGGTGGCGGCTCTTACATGGGAGATCGAACGGCAAGTGGAAGCCGCATCACGCGATCAACCCGGCCCCAGCAACTGCCCGGAGGGTCGCCTGTTCGTCCCTGAAGGCCTGCGGTCGTCCGTGCTGCAATGGGCGCACGACTCACGCCTGGCCTGTCATCCCGGCGCTGCACACGCGAGGTACGTGGTGGCGCAGCGTTTCCGGTGGCCCACCTTGCAAGTGGACACCAGCGATTACGTCAGAGCCTGCTCAATTTGTAACTGCTGCAAGACGTCTACTCGTCCTCCGGCCGGGCTGCTTCAACCCTTGCCGGTTCCCCAGCGTCCCTAGTCTCACCTGTCAATCGACTTTGTCACGGGCCTCCCCCCCTCAGAGGGAAACACGGTGGTCCTCACGGTGGTGGACCGTTTCAGCAAGACGACGCATTTCATCCCTCTGCCTAAGCTCCCATCTGCGAAGCAGACTGCGTCCATGGTGCGGGAGGTGTTTCGTCACCACGGTCTCCCACAAGACATCGTGTCAGACCGAGGTCCTCAATTCGCTTCCACCTTCTGGACGGAGTTCTGCCGACTCCTCGGCGCCACGGCCAGCCTCTCCTCGGGGTTTCACCCTCAGTCCAATGGTCAAGCGGAGCGCATGAACCAGGAACTGGGCAGGTCTCTCCGATGCATGGCCGCCGGGGACCAGCGCGGGTGGGTCCAACAGCTTCCCTGGGTAGAGTATGCTCACAATTCCCTCCCCAGCTCGGCCACGGGACTTTCGCCATTCCACTGCGTCTTCGGGTACCAGCCACCCTTGTTCGCCCGCCAGGAGCGTGGTGCGGCGTGCCCGTCGGCCCAGGCTTGTGTCCGCCGTTGTCATCGTGCCTGGGCAAGGGGCCGGGTCACTCTTCTCCGCTCTGTTTCAGGCTACGCCCACCAGGCGAACAAGCACCGGACGCCGGCTCCGGAGTACAGAGTGGGGCAGCGTGTGTGGCTCTCGACGCAGGATTTGCCGCTGCGAGCGGGATCCCGCAAACTGGCGCCCCGCTTTGTTGGACCGTTCCCTATTCAGAGGGTTATTGGCCCGGCCGCAGTCCGTCTTCTCCTTCCAGATTCCATGAAGGTTCACGCCACGTTCCACGTGTCCCGTGTGTGGCCCATCCATGAGAGCGCGTTGGCGCCGGCGCCCGTTCCGCCGCCGCCGCCCCAGCACGTCGATGGGGGCCCGGCTTACGCTGTCCGCTCCCTGCTCCGATCGCGGCGGCGCGGTCGTGGCCTCCAATACCTCGTGGATTGGGAGGGTTATGACGACGCGCACCGCTCCTGGGTTCCGAGCCGCTGGATACTCGACCGTTCGCTCATCACGGAGTTCCATCGCTGTCCTCCGGACCAACCGGGTCCTCGGCGCGGGCGCCCGAGGAGGGACGAGGGGACCAGGGGTGAGGGTCCGGGGAAGTCTTGTCCGCCGGTACCGGGGTCTTCTGCTCCCGCGTCCATCGATCCTGCGTCTGGCGAGGTGTCGGACGTTTTGGTGGTGAGCTGACCCCCCCCCACCTGGTCGCCCGGGGTATTGCCTTCCTTTTTTTTTGTTTTTGGTTCCTGGGGACGTCGGGAGCCGTCCCTTGTGGGGGGGGTTCTGTCACGTGCTGGTGCCACCTGCGACAGGACCACGCCCCCCTGTCAGTGGAATCGCCGTCACCTGCCACGGGTTCATGGACAGCGCTATATCAGCGCCGCCAGCGCAGACCCGAGTGTCAGTCTGTCCCGTGATGTTTCGCTCATCTGTCCCTGAGAATCTGACTTTACAATTCGAATCAACAGAACTGCTTGTCCACCCCAGCCAGATCGCCGCTCCAGCGCCAGCCACCCCAGCGCCAGCCACCCCATCATCCCCTTCCACAATAAAGTCTGTCGCTACGCACTTGGCTGTACTGTCCGATCCCTTACACATCTCCTAAGTGCTTGAGGACTGACTACTGCATTATTGTGTTGGAATGAAGACTCAATTGAACATAGTCTATTTATTTTTGGATCGTTTAGGTTTCAGATTATGATTTGATATGAAGGTGGACATTAGACATGCCAGATGCCAGCAGTGAAAATGATTCCCTTATATTATGGAAGCAAAGCAACTATTAACTCAAACGAACCAATTACACCAGAATCACAGTTTACAATGTCTTACGATGAAAAACAGGACAGGACCAAACGCCAAAATACTTGAGGAACAAGTCAACATCCAAAGAAGCACTGGAGAGAACCAGTTTTATTGCAAGCATTTCCTCAAGTTCATCAAGCATCTTCGTGAACAAAAAGTCAATGAGACCATCGCGCTCATGCATCTCATCCTTGAAAAACACAGCAAAGTAAGTTAGTGTTAGGTTCAAAATCAGCAAAAGGATCAGCAGACAAAACCAGTGAGGCAGAATGTTGAGTCTTTTCTCGCGAGGAGTGCAATCAGACTTACAGCAGTCCCGAAATACACTAAAGGTCTGTTTACACTCCTCACTCTTTTTATTCAGGAATGCCTTACCTACAATGTGAGACTAGCCCCTGATAGGTGGGGGGGGGGGAAGCGTGGGCTTTGTCTCATGAGAGAAGAAACGAGATTCTATGTGAAACTAGAAGTCGCAGACAGGATGCCATGAGAAACATGAAGAGTGCATAGACGAAATGCCATGTGCAGACATCAACAAAATAGTTTGAGCTATCAACAGCTTTCTTGGATTCCCAGAGGTGTAGAAGGTCAGGAAGTTCCAGACAGCATCGTTTGATTTGTTGTGGACTGGGTGATGTCTGCAAGGCGAAACAGCAAGCATTCTGTGCAATAACTTTATTAATAAGTACTCATTAGGGAACGCATGATAACATATATATACAATTTACAGTCAGGCAACAGTAAGCCTGGCGGATTGATTTTTAGGAAGCAACCAAGTGTATGAACAGAAACACCTAAATACAAACAGTAATACCGCAAACATATTTTCAGAGTTTAGAGTTGTATATTAAATGCTCACCACAAGGACATGTGTGACAGATGCCAGACTGACATCTCCAGCCATGAGTGTCCTGAGTAAAACTCCAGTCGTACAGAAAGTAAGAAGAGTCTTGGGAGAAACCCTATGGCAGGGGTCGGCAACCCAAAATGTTCAAAGAGCCATATTGACAACATACCTGTCTGGAGCCGCAAAAATCTCAAAGCTTTTTATAAGGCAACATACACTGTCAATACATGAGCTGTATGCCTACTATTAAAATAATTGTAGGCTACAAATACAAAGCAACAAAGCGACACAAAACGTCGCCCCTGGATAGCCAGCGGACTTTGTTATTCAGCAGGAGATCGGCATATTCGCTGTCTACTTCATCTAGCAATTCACGGAACTGGCGGTGGTTTAATGCTTTTGCGATTATTTTGTTCACAATATGGATGACAAGGTTTATTACCCCCATACACTCCGGTGGGAATGTTTACGCACACAGCGTCTCTGCAATATGCAATGGAATGCAAGCAAATTTCGATCCAATGCTTTCTGTCATAAAGTCACAAACCTTTGCGACCCTCTAATACTCGGTGCGCCATCTGCAGCGACTGAAATCAGGTGGCCGGTGTGTATCTGTTAGGTTCAAAGTGCTAACTGAATATCTGAATAAGAGAAAAGGATCAGCAGACAAAAACAAGTGAGGCAGAATATTGAGTCTTTTCTCGCGAGGAGTGCATTCAGACTTACAGCAATCCGACTACACTAAAAATCTGTTTTACACTCCTCGCTCTTTTTATTTGGAATGCCCTACCCACAGTGTGAGACGATTAGCCCTTAAGGGGGGGGGGGGGGAGAAAGAGATTGTGGCTTCGTCTCGTAAGAAACAAAAAGTAACGCACAAAGTGTTGCGTGCAGATATGGCTATATCAGCAAAACAGTTTAAGCGATATTCTGAGAGATAAAAAGAGAAAGTGTCGTTCTTTAACAAAGATCAGAAGGTTCATGACGCATTGTTTGACGTGTTGTTTTCACGATCTGTTCTGGTGGACGCTGAGCTGTCAGCAGCATCTTGTTTGACACAACCGTCATCTCGCCCCTGACCCAGCCGTAATCCTTCTGTTCTGTTGTACAAGATAAGAATAAGCAAGGCAAAGTAGCAAGCATACTGAACAGTAATATTGTGAATAAGTACTCATTAGAGAACGCATGATAACATATATATACAATTTTTCTAACAATTCCCCCCTGTTTATCATAAGTTCTCGGGGACTAACTTATCACCCATATGGCCACTTCAAAAGATTTTCAGCCAAGGGATCACATTTCGCAAGAACTAACTTACACTTGGGAGGAAATTGAGTCTTAATCGTCAAAGCCAGAGTCACGAAACAAATCGGACAGGTTTACCACAATGGATTCGCTGACAGAGTCGTCACTAGAGAAAGAACTCCCGTCGATCGAAAGGTCATCCCTTTGGAGTAACGGAAAAGTCTCAGCTGGTGGAGAGATAGCAGTTGTAATTAGCTTAATAATTAAGGATCGGAGACAAGGAATGCAGCAACATCCACACAGGGTTAAAATGGCAGAGAAAACGGCAATGGAGACCAGGACCGAGGAAACCAGGGTGCGGTACTTTCCGAACACGTTCAACCAGTCGGTCCAAACCTCCGTGTTCACCCCACTGTGTTCCTTCATCCTCCCATTCAAGGTCCTCAGACCCTCAATGGCCCGGGACAGGCTTCCGTCGGCTGCAGTATTATTTGGAATAAATGTGCAACATTGCTCACCAAACATGGCGCAGACACCGCCCTCTTTTGAGAGTAGCATGTCAAGGGCCATTCGATTCTGGAAAGCCATGAGGGAAGTAGCGGCCAGTTGGGAGTGGACCGCCTTGAAACTCGCCTCGGTCCAGTTTCCAAGCCTCTGCACGTTGTAGTGGATGTAGTTAATCCTGTCAACATTTTTGTTAAGAGTACACCACCAACACAGGGCGGATTCAAAACCAGCTGCTATCTGATTCACCAGCTTATACTCATCCGGTACTCCTCTAGGAACACCAATGGCGTCTATGTAAGTTGGATTAACTGCGCCCTGCCATTCGGCGTTTCGCTTCGTTCTCGGCCAGTATTCGGGCACTACGGACTTAGCAAAAGATGTTAGATCATAAGACATTGGTATCAAATGAACAGGAAACAATAGGCCTAACAAAGCGCAAATTCCAGAGCTGTTTAAAGGCAACCTATCATAAAGTTTTTTACTATTACACCAAAACCAAATATCACTACGAGCAATGGGCAAAAAGGGGCAGTGACATTGGTCATGGACCCACACCATGGAGTAGGTAGGGCGCCGAGCTTTTCACCGGTACCAGGTAATCTAATGCATGTAAAATTACCCTTATCTACATCGGACGAAAAAAGGGGTTTATATTTTGTCATAGAGGCAACAGGGTAAACCTTATCCCATTTAAAACAATCATGAGTGGGTGAAATGGATGAGTTTAACATTAAAACAACAGCACACTTAGGAACTATATTTGCAAGTATTTTCAAAAGAGGTCTTGGACCCATACATGCAATGCAATTGGTGTTAGCCATTTTTGCGGCTTGCTCAGCCATAAGAAGCCAGTTGTTGGTTTAACCGCTTATTCCTGTGGAAGCTACAAAATAGCTGTCTATATCAGTGAGGAGCATACTTGTGATTTTTGCTCCTGCTGACAAGGTGTAATTATTTGTAACGGGACGGTCTGCGATCGACATTGTTTTATTAAGGCAAATAGCAATAGGAAAGTGAGGATCGATTCCAGAGGACCAGGCCCACAGTTGAAAACCCCAACAAAAAGTGTCAAACAAGGTGGCATTTGGAGGACGAATTTGACCATCAGGGAGTGTAAGAGTCAAAAGGAGGCTTGTGCCCTGATTCTTCAAAGTCACTCGTTTAGCAAAGAACACAGCCTCTTAACTGGAACCAGAGAGCGGGGTGACCATTTCGAAACCTTTCAAACTTTTCATAGGTAAAATAATAGAAGAAGATGTATTAGGAGCCACAGTAAACATTAATGAGTTATTGTAAGTCCAAGACAAAAGCCATGGTACGCAAGTTGGAACGCGGACGGTTTCTGGTGTACAAACAATATGATCAAAAGGGGATTTTGTGTTGCGCTCATGTCTAGCAATTTTTCCCCATGAGCCATATTGATTAGAATCAGCGTTGGTAGTTGCCCGAGAGAAGAATGTTCGAGGCTCATGGTACTCTATCCCTCCAAATAAAATAACCCCCGAAAAAAAATACAATGGTAACACAAACCAGCAAAAGCAACCAAAAACACATGGCAGACTTTGCGCAGGCCACAGCCGGATTAAAGTACTCACCAAATGACTCTCTAATGCTCATGTTTTTGGATCTCCTCAGAGTCAACACCCTGAGCTTCGGGTTGGTGTCTTGGAAATTGGCTTCTGCTAGCTTTCGTGTCAACCCTGGATCTTGGCACCAGGATCAGGCACTATTACCAGACTTTGCTCACCTTCCGTACTTAGGTTGGGTCTGCGGAGATCACCTTTTTACAATAAGATAAATGCAGAAAACAAATAAATGCAGAAAAAAACAATATTTTTTCCCTTCACATTTATGTAATTGGATATAAACAATATGTATTGTCTGAAGCGGATACAATGGATTCGGGAACTTTCCTCTCTGAGGTCTTAAATTGCCTCGTGAAAAAGCTGCAAAACCATATGTCGTATAAATAGCTTCAACTTGTTTCACCATACCCCCCGTCGAGACATGGGTGACCCCATGACTCGAAATAGCAGCCCATTTGAACAAGTTACGAGGCAAGACAGGTTTGCCCAAAGGTCACACAAAAAGACCATCAGTGTTTTTAGTTGCACCCCGTTTTTTCCATCGAATCATGATCAGTGAGAGACGAGAGGACATGGAGCAGGCCTTCTGCAGCGGCCTTAGCGGATTTGTCAGCAAAAGCATTACCAAGAGAAACAGGATCAGATCTTGCAGTGTGAGCAGCACATTTGCAAACCGCCACCTTTAAAGGTAGCTGGACAGCGTCCAAAAGTTGAGTTAGTAATGTGGAATGGGTGACGGGCTTCCCTGTAGAAGTTATCATGACGCGGTTGCTCCACTGCTGAGCAAAAACGTGCACTGTAGCAAAAGCATACTGACTATCAGTCCAGATAGTGACGGACTTGTTTGCAAACAATTTGCAGGCCCCAGTCAAAGCAATGAGCTCAGCGGCCTGTGCTGACATATAGGATGGCAGTTTAGCAGCCTCCAAGACTTCATCGGCAGTAACAATGGCATACCCAGTAAGGGTCACACCAGATTCATTTTCTTAGAAGACCCATCAACAAAACCCACATGACCATCTGGCAGAGGCGTATCTTCCAAATCAGGCCGAGCCTTTGCAATCTGTTGGGCAGCTTCGACACAATCATGGAATCCGCCGTCGTCAGGAAGGGGAATGAGAGTGGCAGGATTGAGAGCAGCTGAGACAGCAACGTAGCCATGCAAGAAAGATGACGTGCAGGCGACAGAAAAGTCACTCACTCACTCACTCACTCACTCACTCACTCACTCACTCACTCACTCACTCACTCACTCACTCACTCACTCACTCACTCACTCAATCAATCTGACAATCTGACAATTAATCAATCAATCAATCAATCAATCAATCAATCAATCAATCAATCAATCAATCAATCACACAGGTGTTAACTAATCTGTAATTATATTGCAAGCAATTCCTAATCCTACTTTACCTTTGTATAAGGCACAGGTGTCAAATTGTGCTTCATATTCATGTCATTACTCGAATTGCAAATTATCTTCCCTCTTAATAATGTTGTAAGTTTAAATATTAGACCAGTTTGTATTTGTCTGATTTGAAAGCGAGTTACTCGTCAGCTTGTTTTGCAACTCCCACAATATGAGGCGCTCACACATCTACTCGGGTATGACAGTCATACCGGCCCTCCAAAAGAAGCCATGACTACACCGCGGCCCTTGAACAAATGAGTTTGACACCCCTGGCACAGGAGATAGCCTTCTCATTTATCAATCGCGTATCTTAAATCATGCTTTTCCTCCTTTGAAGCGACTATGTACTTCAAACCCAAACGGCACCATTTTATAGGGAAAAATTTGTCGAATTTATTCGTTGTCGACATAATACTGGTCGCAAATTTGCATGTAGAGCATTTTTGATTTGTTGATCATAGACATCAGTTGAACACTCTTTCTGGTCTGTGTCTAAAGTCTTCAACCAACTTATCTTGTTTTTGTTTAGTTCGGCCAATGTCTGTGTAATTTGCTCTACGTTGGAATTTTATTTTTATCCTGCCCAATAGTTGGTCAATTTGTATTTGTAATGGCACCCCGTTATATTCCAATGGACGGCCCTGGAGATCAAAAGGACTCCAGGTGCCTTTAACGCTTGCCCAATGTTTGGTTAAGGATGCCATGAAAACCTGTTGTACTTCATCACCTCTCAAATTATAGGAAGCAATGAGTTGTTTAATTTGGGGTACAAAGACGGAAAGGATGGTTCGCTTTGCCGTGCCACAACATCTGTCTTTGTAATTTGATCATTTTTCTCATCTTCATTCATCACATTCTTAGCTGCGATTCTTAAGCGAGCTCGCGCTGACACTGTGTCATCATCTTCCTGTCTGTGCAACAGCAAGTTCTTTTTTATCTTTTCTTCGTCTTCCTTATCTTTCACTTTTCCTCTCATCTGGGAAAATGAGAATGTAATTTTGCTTTTTAATTTTTAATTTTAAGTCTTGCAAAATTGCTATATCCTTACTGCACCGAGATAAACTGTTAAACATATCTTTAAACAAAAACAATCTATGCTCCTGCAGAGACTCTTCAAAATGGGACCCAAATGTCAGATTACAAATCAAACCTCCTCCTTCACTCTCACATTTTTTGATAGAACAGTCTACTTAGCTAGACACTGTCATATCGTACTAAATAATGGCCTGCAAATTAAATATAATGTTGTTGCTGTGGTCCCTCAAAACATGTGACTAGAATTTGGACAATTACTAACCCCCATCAATTGATAAATTATCTCCTCACTAAAGTCCTAGCCTGTTAACCTATCTGCATCAAGAAGACATTTGCAATGCAGGGGATTAGAGAATAATAATAACACCAGTGATTTCTAATCATTAACCTAATTTTATCCAGTTCTACAATGTATGTTTTCTCTTACTCTCACATTTTTATGAGGGTTGGGCACTCTCCTCGTCGGATGAGTTTCTGCCCACAACCGTCATATTATTCTATAATTTCTAATTTTTACATTTAACAATGCAAATCTGATAAACCATTGTCTAGCACACCGTTTTCGTGCACCAATTTAGCGCAATTCCAACCTTTATAACGAACTGATACACAAAGACAAACATACACAGAAACAAACACACGGGCCCACAACATAGACATGACAATCTTCCCAGCTGATAACAAGGGTGGGGGGAGCAACTGAAGTGCGGAGAGCCTCGCCACCGCCACGTCGCATAATGCAACCCACCTCTGTCCAAAATATGCATTTGTCAAGATATTTTATATTTTCGGTGTCGACCTCTTCCATCAATTTCCAATCTTTGCATTTTAATTCATGTCGGGGTAGCAGCTTTTGTTTGCTATTTGATTTTCCCATGGTTTATTTTCTAAATTTCGGAGTTGGCAATTCGAATGGCACCTACAGTGTCCTAAAGCCAACTTTATTCACAGGACAGTGGTTAAATGTTCGATGTGTGGCGAGTCTCTTTTCACCTTCCCAGAGGAAGCAGAGAGTCCTTGCTTTCATCCACACAAAGCCACTGTTTACAATCCTGTGTTGTTTACATAGAGGAGAGCTCAAATGAGGTCACTCTCAGTCAAACCATACACACACACACAATGCGCACTTTTATCGTCTCACAGGCAAGCAGGGGAGTCCACCCTCCCGTGGATTTTAACAAACCTTCCTATTGTGTAAGAAAACTTATTTTGCCTTTTTCTTGAAGTAGATATAAAACCTATCTTTTCATGGATAAATGAGCCAAACCAGCTAAACAAGAGTTAAGAAAAACACCACAGATGGCAGCAGAAAGCTAACACATTAGGAAGGTTAAGTTAGGAGGCCCCACGACACCTCAGTGGAATTTAACTGCTCCAAATTACCTGTACTTTTTAGAAAACAGAGGAGTCCGCCCTCCCGGGGAATTTAATTGACTTATACGTCAGGGGACTCCACCATCCCCTGCAGAATTTAACTGTTTCTAATTGCACTTGATAGGGTCTAGAATTGTCAAGGTTTTAAGTGACCTCTTGTCACTGTACTTTCATTACTTTCAACAGAATCAAGATTCGTACTCACAGTCTGCTGGGCCTTCTCCTCGGATGATCTCGTCAACCACTCCGGCGTCCAGCTGACTGATCGAGTCAGCCCTGTGAAAAGGGTTTCCTCTATATGCCTTGGCCAAGGACTTGTCCTGGGTCGAAAAGTCAGCTGGAATCCCGAAATAGGTCTATTGAGACCCCGGAACGAGCCCCCAAAAATCTGTTAGGTTCAAAGTGCTAACTGAATATCTGAATAAGAGAAAAGGATCAGCAGACAAAAAACAAGTGAGGCAGAATATTGAGTCTTTTCTCGCGAGGAGTGCATTCAGACTTACAGCAATCCGACTACACTAAAAATCTGTTTTACACTCCTCGCTCTTTTTATTTGGAATGCCCTACCCACAGTGTGAGACGATTAGCCCTTAAGGGGGGGGGGGGGGGGGGGGGGGGGGAAGAGATTGTGGCTTCGTCTCGTAAGAAACAAAAAGTAACGCACAAAGTGTTGCGTGCAGATATGGCTATATCAGCAAAACAGTTTAAGCGATATTCTGAGAGATAAAAAGAGAAAGTGTCGTTCTTTAACAAAGATCAGAAGGTTCATGACGCATTGTTTGACGTGTTGTTTTCACGATCTGTTCTGGTGGACGCTGAGCTGTCAGCAGCATCTTGTTTGACACAACCGTCATCTCGCCCCTGACCCAGCCGTAATCCTTCTGTTCTGTTGTACAAGATAAGAATAAGCAAGGCAAAGCAGCAAGCATACTGAACAGTAATATTGTGAATAAGTACTCATTAGAACGCATGATAACATATATATACAATTTTTCTAACAGTATCTCTGTCATTTAAACACTGCAGCACAACCTCGCAGATGTCCTCCCCCCATGTTTAGCCTTTTAGTGGTATCAATTTCTTCTGGCGGCCCATTAGAGTTCACGTACCTGCATAGCAGAGCTGTTTGTTCGATATCGGTCACGTCACACGACTCATCCATCACAGGCAATTGAGAAAGCTGAAGCTGAATTGATGCCCTTGATTTGCTGATCGGTGATATTGTTTGCCATTCAAATTACCATTTCCTTCACTGTTTTTGCGGAGAGAGGCATGTCTTTAATTTTCTGAATGATCTCGGTTTTGTTTTTGAAGTCAGAATATAGGCACTCTGATATTTTAACGAATGAATCCTTCATGTACTCGCCATCGGTGAATGGTTTTCCGCGCTTTATTATCTCCCGGGATGCAACAAAACTTGCAGCAGTAGTAGAGTTTGAAGATGCAATCCACTTCTTGAAACTGTTTTTTCGTCCCTCAAATTGCACCTTTCCTCTCAGTTCCAACTGGGTGACCGGCAGAAAATTTAACATGCTTTAGCTGAAAATGTCGCTCCAAATTACTCTTCTTGTTATATTTGACAACTTCTCATTGCAAATCAAACATTCAGGCAATCCTTCAGCATTGGCAATGAAAGCAAATAGTTGAGTCCATTCTTTCTTAAACTCTCTGGTCTCATCAGCAATCTTTCTCTTTTTGCCTTTTGAATCCATGGCCCATCACTCACACACCTGTTTGTTTTCAACTCGCCTGTGCTGTGTCGCTTGCTATGACACAATTTTGCGGCTTTCTGAAGTTCGGTATTTTTAATATATTTGCAAGTACATACATTTTCTACAGCATAAGAATGTTTGTCTCATGATTACCATCTAAAAAACATATTTAAAAAAACAAAAAAAAAACAAAAAAAACATATTTTTCCATTTTCACGCATTTTTGCAAGAGCTCCGTCAGCAAGGGTTGTGCTAAAGAGCCGCATGCAGCTCTGGAGACGCGGGTTGCCGACCTCTGGCCGAGGGTGACGAGACGTCCTCTTTCCCGGACATGTCTTACTTTTGAGCCCTAAAAAACTTTGTGTGCGTGTGTGTGTGTGTGTGTGTGTGTGTGTGTGTGTGTGTGTGTGTGTGTGTGTGTGTGTGTGTGTGTGTGTGTGTGTGTGTGTGTGTGTGTGTGTGTGTGTGTGTGTGTGTGTGTGCGCGCGCGCGCGCGCGTGCGTACGTGCGTGCGTGTTTGTGTATTTTGGCGTGACCACAAATGTAAAAGTTTATTTCATGCGATGTTAGAAAATGAGCCATGTCAAAGTAGCGTGAAACCGAGAGATGGCGATAGAGCAACAAGTGACAGCTAGCCACGCCTATTGAACACAAGAAGAACAGTCACAAATAAGCGTAGCAAGCTGACAGCTGGGAGAAATCGTTTAGTTCTACCCCCTTCATTCTTGTATTCCTCGCGTTGCGCTAATGGAGCATCTTGGCCGAGCATTGTGCATCATCACCGGGGCGTCCAAAGGTTTTGGCCGGGCGCTTGCAAAGGAGATGGCGCGGGTGGTGAAGCCCGGATCGGTGTTCGTCCTAGTAGCCAGATCTGGTGACGAGCTGCAGACTCTCAAGACAGAGTTGGTCAAGTCGGAATTGGAAGTTCGATGCGTGGTGTTGGATCTCTCCCAGATGGAAGCACCAGAGAGGGTCGTCCAGATCGCGAAAGAGTCTATTTCACCGGACATAGAACATGTTATTCTCGTTAACAACGCTGGTAAGATCAGTATTGTGTGTTGTGTTTGTAATTATCTTGTTACCATCTTAAATATTCAGTGTAGCTAATTGCCTCATTCTGTCTGCTCAGCGGCTCTCGGTGACGTGTCCCGATTTTCCAAAAGCTTTACCAGCATGGCCGAGGTGGACTCCTACCTATCTTTCAATGTCAGCTCTGCTTTGTGTCTCACTGCCCGCGTGCTGCAAGCCTTTCCAAAGCAATCAGGTTTGTGCCGCTGCGTGATCAACATCTCCTCACTGTGCGCGCTGAAGCCGTTCTCCTCTTGGGTGCTGTACTGTACTGGCAAGGCGGCCCGAGATATGATGTTCAAGGTTCTGGCAGAAGAGGAGCCAGACCTGCGTGTGCTCAACTATGCTCCAGGTGGGTGGTGGGGTGCTTGGTTATATTTATGTTTATGGGGCTGATGGGGGTTGAAAAATACTCAATGGATTTGTTTCTTCAATATTACAACAGAGATTTTTTTTAAGGTCCTCTTTATGTGTATTTTTTAACAAACAAGCAAAGATTCATTTGAATTACAATAAACAATAGTATCAAAATTATTACACATGAACAGTTTGGAGTGGAGGAGGATTGTTTATATTGGGCTTGTAGGATAATCATTTTTTTACTCCTCGATGTTGTGACTGAGAACTCAGGTTTTTCGTTTGTTTGTTTTATTTTATATGAAAAAAAGATACAAATAAAACCTATGCGCAAAGCATGCCGTCTCAAATGCCAATATTCTGTTACTATGTTATTGTTGATTATATTTTGCCTTCGCTCTTTTTTGTATTTAACCAGGTCCATTGGACACAGACATGCAGTTAGTAGCCAGGACCAGAACGGGGGAAATTAGCTTAAGAAGGGCGTTTGCCGATATGTTTGATGAAAGCCAGCTGCTCACATGTGAGACCTCATGTGCTAAACTGATGAAGCTGCTGCTGGAAGACAAATACAAATCAGGAGATCATATTGATTTCTATGACATGTAGGACCTGCAGCACATTACAGAGCACACATCCAGTTATTCATTGAGTGTGGACCTGACTTTTTATATCTTGAATGTGTCATATTGTTACGCTCACATGTATAATGTAAGACGCATTTATTTTGTATCAAATCAACGGAAAAGTATTTCTGAAGATCTGTTGTAGTAGATTGATCATACTTTTTAAGAAATTATTTTGAAAAGAAAGTGCCTGCCAGCATTCTAAATATATTCCAGGGCCTTTGTCTGAACTCTTAAAATAACTTTAATTTTGTTGCCTTAACTATCAATATTTCTTTCAGACGTTATATTATAAATATATTCCATGGCCTTTGTCTGACCTGTTATTAAAATAACTTTAATTTTGTGACCGTAACTATATTTCTTTCAGACGTTTCTATTTTGAAATCAACTGTCATGCCTCTTTACCCTAATACACAGTAGTTGTAGTAGTAGTAGTATCAGTAGTGTTACAGTATAACTGACTTGGTTATGTGGTACGTAGAGTTCTGCGCAAATAGGAAATAGTAGCGAATAGTAAATACCAGCATGGTTAATGTTGACGTAGCTGAATTTCATCCGGGGGTTCGTGAAGGCAAATTAGGCGTGCGAGAGTGGTGCAATTGGTCTAATGACTGCGGTCAAGCCAGCCTTCTCTCGTTTTCTCGTGGTCAAGCCAAGCGCTCTTTAACAACAAGTGTGCCCTTATTCCAGGTGTTGCGGTAAAAGAGAGCGAAGGAAAAGAAGAATAAATATTTACGCTAATAAATCCATTAAAAACATTTTAGGTATTGGAACGAAAATATAAGAGGTGTATCTCAACCAGGCCGTGTGGGAGTGTCATCCCTCAAAATTTGGGATCAAAAGGTCACATAACCTGGGAGCTATTGAACTAAAATGCTAATATTAAGAAGTAATAAAATCATCAAAAATATTTAAAGCATTGGAATGAAAATCTAAGAGGTGTATCTCAACCAGGCCAATTGGGGAGTGTCGTTCCTCAAATTTGAGGTCAAAAGGTCACATGACCTGGGAGCTATTGAGCTAAAATGCTAATATTGGGAAGTAATAAATTCACTAAAAATAATTGAAGCATTGGAATGAAAATCTAAGTGGTGGGAGTGTCATCCCTCAAAACTTGGGGTCATAAAGTCACATGACCTGGGGGCTATTGAACTAAAATGCTAATAATAAGATGTAATAAATTCATTAAAAATAATTGAAACATTGGAATGAAAATCTAAGAGGTGTATCTCAACCAGTTAACGTGGGAGTGTCATCTATTGTAAATGTGGGGTCAAAAGGTCAAACGATCTAGGAGCTATTGAGCTAAAATTCTAATATTAAGAAATCTCTGAGCTTTTGTTTTGAAAAGACATCTCGCGCTGTTCTGCGAGTCCTCGGCTTCCTTTTACCGTAAAGCCTATAATTAGGGCAAACTTGTTTTTAAAGAACAGCTGGCTTGACCACGACAAGACGAAAGACGATTGGCTTGACCGCAGTGTCTTATGGGCTGTCTTATGTCTTATGGGCAGAGATCCAGCGATATACTCATGAATATGAAGAGGTCAAAGGTTTAAAGGTCCCTTGAGATTTCTTTTAGTCACTGGGTGTGAGCGTGCGGACAATCGGTAAGTTTAAGATTTATTTGACTGGTATAAAACGGGACTCCCTCGCGAGCTTTTCCGTTCGACAACTCTGGCACTAGTAACACTTGTAAACGGGAAACTTTAAATGTCTCTCAACAAATGTTGGCTCCAGAGGATCTCAAAATGTATATAATCGAGGAAAAACGATTATTTAGTGTTTCGGTTCTGCGACATGCACGCGCAACTCAACCGCTACGCCCCCACCCTCAAGCAGTCAAGACTCAAGAGCGCGTGTCTGTTAACATCCAAGCAATATTTAACAGGCAGTCTTGTATCTGAACCTATTCAATGAACGAAAGTTCATGAAGTCGTTCATATTTTCATATTTTGGACGAACGAAATTTGATCACATTACCCCAATATTAGCCGAATTACATTGGCTCCCGGTCCATTTAAGATGTGACTTCAAGGTTCTTCTACTAACCTATAAAGCACTGCATGGCTTAGCGCCTTCATATCTCGTCGACCTAGTCGTTCCTTATGTTCCGTCTCGTAACCTTCGTTCGCAAAACGCTAGTCTTTTAGTTATACCGAGGGCCAAGAAAATGTCTGCAGGGTCTAGAGCATTCTCTATTCGGGCTCCAGAGCTTTGGAATGCCCTACCAATGGATATTAGAACTACTACCTCAGTAGAAACATTTAAGACACGTTTAAAGACACATTTCTATGAGATGGCCTTTAACTAACTTGTGATGGCCGATTTGGCCGGAGTTTGTTCTGTTCTCTCTGCCCACCTCCTCCCCGGCTGGGGAGGGGGTTAGGTGGCTCAAAAGCGGATAGCGGCTGGCTGGATTCTCGGGGACCAGTTCGGGATGGGGGAGCTGCGTCTCGGCCCCCTTGAGGACACTGCCAGGACAATCGAGGACACCTCCGACATCCATTTTTTTTCATTGATTTTCATATTACGTATTACTTGTGTACTCTCTGCATCCATTATAACCTGGTGATCCTGAAAGGGGGATCCTTCCATCTGTGGTCCCTTCTCAAGGTTTCTCATTTTCCCCTGGTAGGGTTTTTTTTGAGTTTTTCCTTGCCCTTTTGGGAGCTTATGATCAGGGGATGCTTTGAGAATAATTGTCAATTTTGGCTATGTGAAGCCCTTTGAGACTGTTTGTGATTTAGGGCTATACAAATAAACTTGACTTGACTTGACTTGACTTGACTTGACGTGAACTGAATGTAACGCATCCTTTTTTTTTTTTTTTTTTTTTTTTTTTTTTACGTAGCATACCTTTGATCCGTAGACGTTCAAGAATGCCCGGTAGTGATGTGCATTTCAGTTCTTTTAAGTGACCTGAATCTTTAGAATTAGTTCACTCAAAAGATTCGTTCAAACGAATCGTTCAACGAATTCGTCACCGTGCCGCTGCGTAACGGCTACTCGTACGATGCGATGCAAACTTAAAGGAGCGCGCCGGAGCTGTCAGTCAAACGGCGCGCACACGAAGCAAACCGCGATCGGACAAACGGCACAACAGTGGACAGTAGTAACAATGAAATGTATATACGCACTTTGTGTCTAAGACGCACGCGATCACAGCAGCATACAATAGCATTCATACAAGCAACTTTTAACTTACCGCTGCGCACAAGTGAAAATGGATATAATGTCTAGAGCCCGAATATAAGACGACCCCCACTTTTTCAGTCTCATTTTAATGCGAAAAACATCATCTTATATTTGGGCCAATACAGTAAATTGTATTCCTAATTATGAACTAATGAAACCTATTGAAGTAAGAACAACACATGTACCTTCAGATAAGGGCTAATAAAAGAAATATAATTGAAATAAATATTTGTTTATTCAGGTTTGTTCAATGAAGTATTGCAGTACACGTGGTGGAGTCCATGGATGGGACTTCCGAGACGTACCGTAATTTCCGGACTATAAGTCGCAGTTTTTTTCATACTTTGGGTGGGGGGGCGACTTATACTCAGGAGCAACTTATATGTTTTTTTTCACAAATTTTTACTTGATCATTAAGACATCACTTACTTACAAGTATAGTTGACCACTTCCCATGTTATTTTTAGTATAGTTGTCACTTCACATGCTTTTATATCTTTATCTTGAACATATTCAAAACATAAAAAATAGAGAAAACATCAAATAAAGCAATTAACACTTTAAAGCACCATATCCAAGTCCACTGTCTGCTGTATGTACACTTGCTCCATCTTTGCTCCTCTTATATTTATTATTATTATTTATTATTATTTGTTTATTTATCATTTGTTCAACACTCTTATTTATTCATTGTTTGTGCCTTCTTGGTTTTTTTTTGTGTTGCTTGTATGCATATGTGTACTATCTCACCGAGGGATAGTGGGAACGTAATTTCAATCTCTTTGTGTCTTGGTATATGAAAAAAAATCGACAATAAAGCAGACTTTGACTTTGATAAAACAACCAAATAAACAAAACAAAAAACTACATCTGAAAAAAAATTATATTTTCAGACGAAACTGGATGAGGGTGCTCTAAATTTCACCGTTGGCCGTGACTCATCAACTGGGTGGGCTTAAGAAAAATGGCACCAAAAAGAAACTCATATTTGCAGGTCACAAACTTCAAGTTGTAAAATATGCAGCTGAAAACAGTAATCAAACATAAAGGACAAACGTAACCACGTAAGGACTACCGGCATCATTAGTGGTGATCATTTCTAAGTGACACGGAGGACAAAGAGTTTGAAGGAATTAAGGATTTGGAGTGACATAGAAGGTTTGAAAAACTATTATGGCTTTTACGCACGCCCGGTCCTACTCTACTGAGTCGGGGGCCAAGTGGCTGTCCGCGAATGGTGCATGGGGCTCGGACATGGCCAATAGGCACGCCCGGTCCTATGCCACGGAGCTCTCGTGTCTGGAAGTCCACGCCGCCACACGCTTGGAAGTTTGTTTTGTTTAATAAAGAGCCGTTTACCAAACCCACGTCTATCCTTGTACTTTGTTAAAGCTACAATATAGTTATATACTAGATCTGTGGAATAAAGACGAGGCTGATGTCAGGGCGCACGCGCGGCGATGTTGACAAAGGACGAGGAATTTGATCGATGGATTTAATGGATTTAAAGTGCACGGATGGTTTGATAATATTTTTGCTTATATTATAGTTATTTGAAATATAGTTTATCTATCGTTATATGAGCCTGTGGAATATTTTGAAGTGCAAGCGCCCTCAGCCGCGCGCACCCATTGTTGACAAAGAACGATCGATGGATTTAATGAATTGGAGTGACACCGATGATTTTATAAATGTGTTATTCATGTAATCGTTTTCTTTAATAACTCTATATGTTACGCCAGGCCCATTCTCAGCTCTTCATTTTTGTTTGTCACGTTAGCATACCTATCGTTTAGCCTGTTGCTATCGTATCGAACGATCGATGGATTTAATGAATTGGAGAGACACCGATGGTTATATAAACATGTTATTTATGTAATAGTTGTCCTAAATCACTCTATATGTTATGTCAGGCCCGTTCTCAGCTCTTTGTTTGTGTTTGTCAGGTTAGCATACCTATCGTTTAGCCCAGGGGTGGGCAAACTTTTTGACTTGCGGGCCGAATTGGGTTCTAAATTTTGACCGGGGGGCCGAACCAGGAGCAGATGGATGTAGTGTTTGTGTGAAGTAATATAAACGACCTGTAAAGGTCATTGCATGAAAGGTTTTGGCCTTTAGTAGGTAGTAAAGCATGGATATTCAAAAAACGTTTTTTGAAAACAAATGCATTTATTAACAGCATTAAAAAAAAAACATCCCTAAAAAACTGCTATCAGTGATTCTCATAAAATATGACACTGTTATTATGAATAACAGTCTCCATCACTTCAGTGCCTGCAGGTCAGATTAATGAAAGATGTATGTTTATCTTATGAGATCACATCAAACGGCAAACATTTTGACCAAATATATCATCTTGAAGAATCGTTGAAAGCATACATCCAAATAAAGTAATCAAAACGGCAACACGGTGAGGGGTATCTGAAAATCAGAGCAGAGTTTTAACTCACAAACACCTGGTAGCAGAAGTGAGGAAACGGAAAACACTTCCTTAAAGTAAGCCTTAAGAACTTTAAAGGTTAAGATTAGTCACAAACAGGTGGTGCATCAATGTCCTTGAGCATCCTGCATTGTTTGAAAATGAGAATGGTCGCTAGTTTCAATCCCTGCTATTTGTACAGATCAAAGTCAAAGTCAAAGTCAAAGTCAAAGTCTCCTTTATTGTCAATTCCTCCGCATGGCAAGACACACAAAGAGATCGAAATTACGTTTCTCACTATCCCAGAGTGACAAGCCAGAGTTCACAACGGACATACAAGTAAACAACACAGGAAAAATAAAACAAGAAGATGAACAATAAGAGTGATAGCACGCTAGCCGCTCCCGATGCACAGCAGAGTCCGGAAAGATGACAGTCAACCAGGCCACTGTGAACACGAGCACACAGCAGGCACGCACTGTCCGGTTCGTGGATCCTATCAGGCGAACGCAACCCATCTTGTCGTCCCGCCAACGAACGTACGCCAGGAGAATGGAAGGCACGGCTGGGCGAGCTGGGTTGGCCGCAAGCCTGGCCCGACGTCTCCGCGCTGGCCCCTCTTCCGCTGCCTCGCAGACCCGCTGCCGACGCATCCCAACAATGCTCCAGGACGGAGCAGTCCGAGCTCACGACGCAGTCCTACCGGGGGAGGAAGAGCAGGCCAGTCCGGCGTCGCTCCATGACGAAGCAGTCCGAGCGCCCTTAATCTCTCCGCACCAAAGTCCAGAACGCCATAAAACCCACTTCCGCCGATGTTGAGCAGAACATGCCCGCCGCACTAGTAGCACGACGTATCACACGAGACGAACATATACAAAACTGCCGGACAAACACTCAGTAAACACTCACAAAACACCGAACGGGACAGAGAGTGGCCGCTGCGTGTGCACGCGCCGCCATCTTGAACCGGATCATATTCAAAATGCATTTTTTTACAAGAAACTTGAAAGCCTCCCCTTCATTTTCAGTGTTCATTTGATGTTGATGTTCATGTGGCTGAACGTCACGTCGCGTACGTCGAGCCAAATTGGCCACTCTTTTTAAACACTCGGCACTCAGTGTCCACCTTGCTTTTCCTTGGGCGACTCATTTTAATGGAAGGATTCCAAGGGAAGGTTTGTGGGTGGCTTTAGCGTAAAACTGCATCCGAAAACTCGGCGCGCAAATTACAAGAATGCTGTCGTCACAGCCCACGCTCTAAATTCGGCACTGCTACAAATAGAGCGCGAGTGCGCCATTTCCGTACTACTGAGTACGTACACGCACTTGTGAGTGTGCACCGAGCTTTCTGACACGGCTTCCGGTAGTAAATGCGCAGGCGAGTGGTTCCCCATCTACTGGGGAAACGCAGTCATTGCAGGCAAAATGACCGAAAAAAAAAAGTTTAATAATACAATTTATTTAGGGTTGGCGGGCCGGATTAAACGGTCCCGCGGGCCGGATGTGGCCCGCGGGCCGTAGTTTGCCCATACCTGGTTTAGCCTGTTGTTGCTATTGTTTAGCCTGTTGTTGCTCGTTTATGACTGTTTTTGGTGTGGGATTTTGTCGAATAAATTGCCCCCCAAAATGCGACTTATACTCCGGAGTGACTTATATATCTTTTTTTTCACATTTTGGGGCATTTTGGCTGGTGCAACTTATACTTCGGAGCGACGTATAGTCCGGAAAATACGGTACTCTTTTCAGGTTATGCTCCTGATGGCGGAATGTTTATGCCTGAGAATGTTCCCATTCTGAGTCCAGAAACTCTGAGGTGATGGAGTAGACTTTCATATCCCAAACTAGTGGTGGAAGTAGCCGCAATTTTCATTCCCTCTCATCTAATTCCCAGAGAGGATCTCCAATTTGAGCTGACTATCAAAAGAGAAATAGGACTACAGCATTTAAAATATTTGTCAAATTTTGAACTTACAAAAACATTTTGTCACTATCACAGATCTTGTGCAGACTGCTTTGTCTGGATTTGCCGTGCCGGAAGTGATCAGAACTGTCCAGCTGAAGGATGGCCTGTCAATCCTGGAGCTCTTCCATGGCCTTTAAGGACCTGGCAATGCCCTGCACTGTGCGTTTTCTGGACTATTTTCTGCAGAAGGAGAAACACAGAGCTACTGTTCTTGTTGTTATGAAAGTAGAAGCATAACTGAATTTTTTTAATGTTGTAAAATGTTTTTTGGTGGGCTATAGTGATCGTGGTCACTTGAACCTGCTCTCTTTGTGGGTTCAAACCCCGGCCCGGTCATACCAAACACTATAAAAATGGGACCCATTGCTTGGCACTCAGCATTAAGGGTTGGAATTGGGGGGTTAGATCACCAAATGATTCCCGAGCGCGGCACCGCTGCTGCTCACTGCTCCCCTCTCCCCCAGGGGATGGATCAAAATCACATGGGGATGGGTTAAATGCAGAGGACAAATTTCACCACACTCAGATGTGTGCGTGAGACGATGATCATTGGGACTTTAACTTTAACTTTACCAAAATGTTTATCGCGGGATTGCCACGAGACGGAATGGAGCAGGGCGACCAAATGCAGCTTGGACCAGGGTTTATTTGAGGGAAAAGGGAGTTGGATGGGAGGATGAAGGGGAACAGACAACGAACAAACTAACATAACGACCTAACAAAACAACAACGGGACTGACCAACAGACTGGCTAACAGAAACAGAACTGTCAGACAAAGATGTGAGACGTGAGACGAGAGACGAGGACAATCCGACAGGGAGTGACACACAGACAGGACTTAAATACAAGACATGCAACAAGAGGCAGGTGAGGGTGATCACACTGATCATGGGCAAAAACAGGAGGGCCGGGGCGAGTACACAGAGACGCTAACACAAACTATGACAATATGAACACTCAATGAAATGACCGGGGACGAGTCGTGACAATGATGTCTCTCCACCGGCATTCCAACATAGGTACATCAGGGGATACAGGTGGCTCAGCCATCCAGAGTGCAAAAGGCCTCTGTGGCTTGGATGTGGTGGTGGTTTACCCTCAAGGACGCATTACTCCTGTCCAGGAGAAGCAAATGATTACTTGCATGGAAGATAATATCCCTGTCTTTGCAGGTGAACACAACACACTACTATCAGTGTTTGGCCTTGAGTCTTGACTAACACATTTAAAAGAGAATACACTCCCCTTAATAGTGGGCCTGAAACTAAATACATCGATGCTAGCTCTTTTTATGTAACAAGAAGTATTGTGACATGGGTGTGACCAGGGTTGTCTGAATCTATTCTTTGCCAACCATTGAACTGGCTTTGTTGAACTATTAATCGCTGTCTCATTTTCATACTTTAATTGCAAAAAAAAAAAGTTTTGGTGTCTCTGCCTAGTGGATGTGAGTGTATAGTGCACATTTTGATTTCACTGAATATTGTGTGTTTTCAAATCGGACGGCTCTTCTGACGATATCGACCAGCCTCTCCGTCATTTATTTGCTGATGAGGAACTGGTAAAATATCATGGTCTCATGAGCCTTAACTCAGTGAACTGGTCTCGTATCATGATCCAGCTGGCGCATTTCATCTTTGCATACTTCCAGCTAAATGATATGGAGCAGATTGAGGCTCACAAACCGCTGCCTGAACTGGAGGTGGTGGTGCCCACTGGGGGAGCAGGTAACATTGCAGGTAGGCTGATGACCCGCAATAGAATGCAAAATAAAATGTCACAATTTTCACATGCAGCTGCTTTGAGATTACACATATTAAAGCTGATAAACCCACAGTAGTGAGGGAAAAAGAACACATTGGAACAAAGGCAAATTATTTATTAATTACGTACTCATTTTTTTTTCAACATGCTCTAGTGGTTAAACATATTCATGGTATTGGTTTGGCCACTAAACAGAAAGTTAATCCTGCTTTGTTAGATGTAACTTTTTGTATACAATAACACATGCACATATATATATATATATATATATATATATATATATATATATATATATATATATATATATATATATATATATATATATATATATATATATGTACACATATATATGTACACATGTATACACATATATATCCATAATATATATATATATATATATATATATATATATATATATATATATATATATATATATATATATATATATATACACACATATATATCCATAATATATATACACACATATATATGTACACATGTATATATCCATAATATATATACACATATATACACATATATACACACACACATATATATACACATATAAATATATACACATATAAATATATACACATATATATATATATATATATATATATATATATATATATATATATATATATATATATATATATACACACACATATATACATATATATATACACATATATATGAGTATATATATGTATATGTGTCACGATCGGGTGGAAATGGAGCAGGACGACCAAGTGCAGCTTGGACCAGGGTTTATTGGTGAACTCAAAAAAGGCAAACTAACAGACTCGGCAACTGACATGACCTAACAAAACCTAAAAACAAGACTGACCGAAAAAGACGTGAAAAAAAAATAACAGGGTGACATTACCAATGACAGCAACTGGAACCAAAAAGACATCATGACGTTAACACATAACAATGATCTGACCGGGAGTGAGGGGCAGACAGGACTTTTATACACGACAGGTAACGAGAGGCAGGTGGGAACAATCACACTGATCATGGGCACACAGGAGGGGAGGGGCGAGCACACAGACAGAAACCAAGACACATAGTGGAGCAGTTGGGGATGAGACGTGACAGAACCCCCCCCACACACACACACAAGGGACGGCTCCCGACATCCCAAAAAAAAAAAAAAAAAAACTAGGGGAACCGAACCGCACTCGGGCGGCGACTTGGGGGACAGAACCGCACTCTGGCAGCAACTTGGGGGACAGGACCGCACTCTGGCGGCGACTTGGGGGACAGAACCGCACTCTGGCGGCGACTTGGGGGACAGAACCGCACTCTGGCGGCGACTTGGGGGACAGAATCGCACTCTGGCGGCGACTTGGGAACAGAACCGCACTCTGGCGGCGACTTGGGGGACAGCACCACACTCGGGCGGCGACTTGGGGGACAGAACCACACTCGGGCGGCGACTTGGGGAACCGAACCGCACTCGGGCGGTGACTTGGGGGACAGAACCGCACTTGGGCGGCGACTTGGGGGACAGAACCGCACTCGGGCGGCGACTTGGGTGATAGAACCGCACTTGGGCGGCGACTTGGGGGACAGAACCGCACTCAGGCGGAGACTCGGGAGACAGAACCGCACTCGGGCGGCGACTCGGGGGACAGAACCGCACTCGGCGGCGACTTGGGGGACCGAACCACACTCGGGCGGTGACTTGGGGAACCGAACCGCACTCGGGCGGCGACTTGGGGAACCGAACCGCACTCGGGCGGCGACTAGGGGAACCGAACCGCACTCGGTCGGCGACTAGGGGAACCGAACCGCGCTCGGGCGGCGACTTGGGGAACCGAACCGCGCTCGGGCGGCGACTTGGGGAACCGAACCGCGCTCAGGCGGCTGCTTGGGGGACAGAACCGCACTCGGGCGGCGACTTGGGGAACAGAACCGCACTCGGGCGGCAACCCAAACATAAAATGCACTCGGATGGCGACTCTGGAAGTCCGTACAGCAATTGGCAGCGACTCTGGAAGTCTGTGCCGCGATCGGCGGCAACTCTGGAAGTCCGTACAGCAATTGGCGGCGACTCCGAAAGTCTGTACCGCGATCGGCGGCAACTCTGAAAGTCCGTACCGTGATCAGCGGCATTTCAGAAGGCGTGGCTGTGCGTAGCGGCAGGAGCCATCACGCGCCGAAGCAGTGGGCGGGGAGCCAGGTGCAGCTGGCTCAAAGTCCGGCGATGACCACGGGTCCGGCGTTGCTGGCAAGAAGTCCGACGACGGCCGTGGGTCCAGTGACGCCGGGGTGAGGCCCGATGGTGGCCGCGAGTCTGATGGCGGCCGCGGGTCCGGCGTCGCTGGAGCGAAGTCCGGTGGCGGCCGCGGGTTCGGAGTCGCGGGAGCAAGTTCGACGGCAGCTGTGGAGCCCACGGCGATGGAACCTGCTCAGACGTGGATCGGGCGTCGCAGTGGAAGCTGTTGGTGGAGGGGGGTCCAAGCGCTGGTCGTTTTGGTGGTCGGATCATTCTGTCACGATCGGGTGGAAATGGAGCAGGACGACCAAGTGCAGCTTGGACCAGGGTTTATTGGTGAACTCAAAAAAGGCAAACTAACAGACTCGGCAACTGACATGACCTAACAAAACCTAACAACAAGACTGGCCGAAAAAGACGTGAAACAAAATGACAGGGTGACATTACCAATGACAGCAACTGGAACCAAAAAGACATCATGACGTTAACACATAACAATGATCTGACCGGGAGTGAGGGGCAGACAGGACTCTTATACACGACAGGTAACGAGAGGCAGGTGGGAACAATCACACTGATCGTGGGCACACAGGAGTGGAGGGGCGAGCACACAGACAGAAACCAAGACACATAGTGGAGCAGTTGGGGATGAGACGTGACAGAACCCCCCCCCCACACACACACAAGGGACGGCTCCCGACATCCCAAAAAAAAAAAAAAAAAAACTAGGGGAACCGAACCGCACTCGGGCGGCGACTTGGGGGACAGAACCGCACTCTGGCAGGAACTTGGGGGACAGAACCGCACTCTGGCGGCGACTTGGGGGACAGAACCGCACTCTGGCGGCGCCTTGGGGGACAGAATCGCACTCTGGCGGCGACTTGGGAACAGAACCGCACTCTGGCGGCGACTTGGGGGACAGAACCGCACTCGGGCGGCGACTTGGGGGACAGAACCACACTCGGGCGGCGACTTGGGGAACCGAACCGCACTCGGGCGGTGACTTGGGGGACAGAACCGCACTTGGGCGGCGACTTGGGGGACAGAACCGCACTCGGGCGGCGACTTGGGTGATAGAACCGCACTTGGGCGGCGACTTGGGGGACAGAACCGCACTCAGGCGGAGACTCGGGAGACAGAACCGCACTCGGGCGGCGACTCGGGGGACAGAACCGCACTCGGCGGCGACTTGGGGGACCGAACCGCACTCGGGCGGCGACTTGGGGAACCGAACCGCACTCGGGCGGCGACTTGGGGAACCGAACCGCACTCGGGCGGCGACTAGGGGAACCGAACCGCACTCGGTCGGCGACTAGGGGAACCGAACCGCGCTCAGGCGGCGACTTGGGGAACCGAACCGCGCTCGGGCGGCGACTTGGGGAACCGAACCGCGCTCAGGCGGCTGCTTGGGGGACAGAACCGCACTCGGGCGGCGACTTGGGGGACAGAACCGCACTCGGGCGGCAACCCAAACATAAAATGCACTCGGATGGCGACTCTGGAAGTCCGTACAGCAATTGGCAGCGACTCTGGAAGTCTGTGCCGCGATCGGCGGCAACTCTGGAAGTCCGTACAGCAATTGGCGGCGACTCCGGAAGTCTGTACCGCGATCGGCGGCAACTCTGAAAGTCCGTACCGTGATCAGCGGCATTTCAGAAGGCGTGGCTGTGCGTAGCGGCAGGAGCCATCACGCGCCGAAGCAGTGGGCGGGGAGCCAGGTGCAGCTGGCTCAAAGTCCGGCGATGACCACGGATCCGGCGTTGCTGGCAAGAAGTCCGACGACGGCCGTGGGTCCAGTGACGCCGGGGTGAGGCCCGATGGTGGCCGCGAGTCTGATGGCGGCCGCGGGTCCGGCGTCGCTGGAGCGAAGTCCGGTGGCGGCCGCGGGTTCGGAGTCGCGGGAGCAAGTTCGACGGCAGCTGTGGAGCCCACGGCGATGGAACCTGCTCAGACGTGGATCGGGCGTCGCAGTGGAAGCTGGTGGTGGAGGGGGGTCCAAGCGCTGGTCGTTTTGGTGGTCGGATCATTCTGTCACGATCGGGTGGAAATGGAGCAGGACGACCAAATGCAGCTTGGACCAGGGTTTATTGGTGAACTCAAAAAAGGCAAACTAACAGACTCGGCAACTGACATGACCTAACAAAACCTAACAACAAGACTGACCGAAAAAGACGTGAAAAAAAAATAACAGGGTGACATTACCAATGACAGCAACTGGAACCAAAAAGACATCATGACGTTAACACATAACAATGATCTGACCGGGAGTGAGGGGCAGACAGGACTCTTATACACGACAGGTAACGAGAGGCAGGTGGGAACAATCACACTGATCATGGGCACACAGGAGTGGAGGGGCGAGCACACAGACAGAAACCAAGACAGACACATAGTGGAGCAGTTGGGGACGAGACGTGACAATATGTATATATGTATATATATATATATATATATATATATATATATATATATATATATATATATATATATATATATATATATATATATATATATTGTCACGTTATTGATATTTCTCAAGTTTCTCATGTTCCTTTTTCCTAATGTTACCATCATTTGGGATGGCTATGTCAACCACAACGGCTTTCCTCTGCTCTTTGTCCACCACCACAATGTCCGGTCTGTTCGCCATTACCATTCTGTCTGTCTGGATCTGGAAGTCCCAGAGGATCTTGGCTTGGTCATTCTCTACCACCTTTGGAGGTGTTTCCCACTTGGATCTTGGGACTTCCAGTCCATACTCTGCACAGATGTTCCTGTACACTATTCCAGCTACTTGGTTATGGCGCTCCATGTATGCTTTACCTGCCAGCATCTTACACCCTGCAGTTATGTGCTGGATTGTCTCAGGACCTTCTTAGCACAATCTACACCTGGGATCTTGTCTGGTGTGGTAGATTTGGGCCTCTATTGCTCTGGTGCTCAAGGCCTGTTCTTGTGCAGCCAGGATCAGTGCCTCTGTGCTGTCCTTTAGACCAGCTCTTTCTAGCCATTGGTAAGATTTCTGGATATCAGCCACTTCAGCTATGTTTCGGTGGTACATCCCATGTAGGGGCTTGTCCTCCCATGATGGTCCCTCCAGCACCTCATCTTCCTTTGATGCCCATTGTCTGAGACATTCACTGAGCACGTGATCCGTTGGGGCCTTATCCCTGATGTACTTATGGATCTTGGATGTTTCATCTTGGATAGTGGCTCTCACGCTCGCTAGTCCTCGGCCTCCTTCTTTACAGCTAGTGTACAGTCTCAGGGTGCTGGACTTGGGATGGAACCCTCCATGCATGGTTAGGAGCTTCCGTGTCTTGATATCTGTGGTCTGTATATCTTCCTTTGGCCACCGTATGGTTCCTGCAGGGTATCTGATTACTGGTAGGGCGTAGCTGTTAATGGCTAGGGACTTGTTCTTGCCGTTGAGCTGACTTCTTAGGACTTGCCTTACTCGATGGAGGTATTTGGCTGTGGCTGCTTTCCTTGTTTCCTCGTCAAGGTTGCCATTTGCCTGTGGAATTCAATGTCTGCTATTGTTCCTTCTGGGAGTGAGACCCCCTCTGTGTGGATTACCTTTCCTCTTTTAGTCACCATGCGGCCACATTTCTCAAGTCCGAATGACATTCCGATGTCAGAGCTGTAGATCCTGGTAGTGTGGATCAGAATGTCCCGCTCGTTCTTAGCGTACAGCTTTATGTCATCCATGTAGAGGAGGTGGCTGATGGTGGCCCCATTCCTGAGTTCGTATCCATAGCCCGTCTTGTTGATTATTTGGCTGAGGGGGTTCAGTCTTATACAGAACAGCATTGGGGACAGAGCGTCTCCTTGGTATATACCACATTTGATGGTCACGTGTGCAAGTGGCTTGCCATTGGCTTCAAGTGTGGTTTTCCACTGTTTCATCGAGTTGGCGATGAAGGTTCTCAGAGTCCCATTGATGTTGTACAGCCTCAAGCATTCAGTGATCCAAGTATGTGGCATTGAGTCATATGCTTTCTTGTAATCAATCCAGGCAGTGCTCAGGTTGGTACGTCTGGTTCTGCAGTCTTGGGTGACTGTTCTATCCACCAGGAGTTGATGTTTTGCTCCTCTGGTATTTTTACCAATCCCTTTCTGAGCAGTGCTCATGTATTGATCCATGTGCCCGCTGATCTTAACTGATATTATGCCCGACATCAGCTTCCATGTTGTGGAGAGGCAGGTGATTGGCCGGTAGTTCGATGGGACTGTACCCTTTGAAGGATCCTTCTGGATCAGGATCGTACGCCCTTGGGTTAGCCATTCACGGTGAGCTTAGCAGCTGGTTCATTTGTGCTGCCAGGCGCTCATGGAGAGTTGTAAGTTTCTTGAGCCAGTAGCTGTGGATCATTTCAGGGCCTGGTGCTGTCCAGTTTTTAATTCCTGAGACCCTTCTCTGGATGTCTGCCACTGTGATGGTTACTGGGTTCTGTTCAGGGAGCTTGCTGTGGTCCTTTCTCAGAGCCACCAGCCACTGTGCATCCTTCTTATGTGATGCCTCCCGCTCCCATATATCCTTCCAGTACTGTTCAGTTTCCAGCCTTGGTGGGTCTGCTGTGCTATTATTCCACACTTTCGCTGGTTGTGGTGTGAACAAGCTGTTTATTCGTCTGGCTTCATTCTCTCTTGTGTACCTCTTTAGGCGGCTGGCCAAGGCTTGGGGTCTTTGTTTGGCAGTTTCGAGTGCTTCAGGTATGGGCATCTGGCTGTATTTCTTGGGAACTTGCTTTTTCATTGCAACTTTCTGGGCCTCTGTCATTTGGCTCACTTCTCTCCGTGCTATCTTGATTTTGGCCTCCAGCCTTCTCTTCCATGGTGGGCACTGTTGTGGTCGCATATGGTCATTCTTCTTGTAGCCAAGCATTTCTAGGATCACTGCTTCTGAGGTGTATATCAGCTCATTGGTTTCAATGATGGTAGCCGTAGGAATTGTCAAAGTGCTGCATTCACATCTTCTAGGAGACTTTCTGAGGGTACTTCACTTAGCCTCTGCAGTGTGTATCTAGGTTCCCGAGCATTCATTCTCACCGTGATCTTGTTCTTCAGGTCAGTTGCTGCCTCGTTCAGCTTGATCATGCTTATTGGGGTTTCGTTCCCAACCTCTGGACTTGTACATGGATTTAGCTCGCCTCTGACCTGGTGCTCTGGTTGACCTTCACTATGGCATTTGTGTTGTATCTCATCAATCTCGAGCTGTGATAGCAGGTGCCGTTTATGGATATTGGAATATTGAGCTACTAGTTGCTTGGCCGATAGTGTTGACTGTGGGTATCGAAGTTGCCATTGTTCCCGCATTCTCCGCATGTGACCCCTCTCGCTCGGGTTGCTGGAGTAGTAGCATTCCAACAGATCCTTATCGCCCATTTGTGTCTTGTTCCAGTAGCCCATTTTTTATGAGGGTGCTCTGGTTCCCCAGCACCTGACGCAGACCTTGTTTGTCAGGGCGACGTCTGAGCTGGCATGTCTTTCGTTTCTTGTACTCTCATTATGTCTGAGGTAGGCGGTATCGTTAAGAGTCTTGCCTAAGGACCCACACTGACTGTTGGTAAGGTAATTGCTCATATTGTGCCCCTGCCGAGAATCGAACCCGGGTCTCCCGTTTGTAAGTCATGCGACTTACTGATTGAGCTAGTCAGCCGTATATATTTCGGACTATAAGTCGCGGTTTGGGTGGGGGGGGCGACTTATACTCAGGAGCGACTTATATATGTTTTTTTTCACAAATTTTTACTTGATCATTAACACATCACTTACTTACAAGTATAGTTGACCACTTCACATGTTAGTTTTAGTATAGTTGATCACTTCACATGCATTTATATCTTTATCTCGTGCATATTTAAAGCATGAAAATTAGAGAGAAAAAATCAAATAAAGCAATTAACACTTTGAAGCGCCATATCCATGTCCACTGTCTGCTGTATGCACACTTGCTCCATTTTTGCTCCATTTTTTGCTGTTCTTATATTTATTTAAATATTTATATTTGTGCCTTCTTGTTTTTATTTTTTGTGTTGTTTACTTGTATGCATTAAAGGGAAACGTGCTTTCGGGAGTTTGCAAACATATTTTTTAAGGTTGTGTTAAACTTATAATCATATTAATATCTAGTATTGGAGTGCTCGTGTGGATTGGTGGGGGGCAAAGAATGTGCAGGCAAACTACATGAACTTGTTTTCGTTGAAGTGTTGTGTATAGGCCCAGACAGGGAGTACCGGACGAGAACACCTCAAGGTCGTTGAGGAACGAGAACAACAGCACGTCTATGTGGCCCGGCTTCGCGGGGAAATCCAACCACCTGACCTCAGCGATAACACCGACACGGGGAGGAGATGGCCATCGACCAATCATCTCACAATATTTTGCATGCTTTAATATTCATATTGTGTTTCTTTAAAACTGGGCAACCCGGAAGAATGTGTCATCTTTTGGTGGTCACAAAAACGCACGAGTTTTAGTGTGAGGGACCCGGGACCCAGGCCCGTATTAGTGCGCTTTTTCAGGAATAAACAATTGGTAAATTTGGTCTGATTGATCTACTGGTCTTTTCTTTGACAGAACGAACTCGCAAAATTGTTAGGTGCGCCAGTGTGTGGATTAGGACATAGCAATTTATGTGTTGAGTGTTGATCGCAATTTGGAGTCAGATCAATAACTAAAATCCGTAACCTAACAATTTCTTGGTGACCGCGGACGTGATGTCAAGAGAAGGGTAATTGACAACTCGTGGTCTTTAGCCAAGACACCGGACAGTGTCAGGGACACTGTCTCCTGGTCGGCGAACCGTTTGGAATAAGCGCACAACGTTGAGCTGGTACGACGTCTCCTCAACCCTGAGCTCATCACCGATAAGGTAAGCAGAATACCTGTTACTATAAGTCGAAATGCTGCAAATTGAAAGAGGAAATTTAAGAGGAGACTGTCGTGCATGAAGTTAAGATACATACGGTGAATAAGTTTGGAACTTACGTGTGTGACGTGTACGGTAAAGTCAGGGACTTACGCGTACTACGGATAGGTCAGGGACCTAGTGCTTCGTCGTGGCGGACAAGGGTGCGGTGACGATCGTATTCAAATAGCTGGAGTTAATAAAGAGATCCCCGAGGGGAAGTGAGGCCTCCTCAAAAAATATCCGGTGGTAACAGTTCCTCCTGTGAGAGATCAGACCGCTAAAACATCCAAAATGAACCAAATTGGGGGGAGAGTGTGTGTGCGTGCAGAGGATCCTCATGAGTGGGTGTGTATATGAGTGTGTGTGAGTGAGATGTGTGTTCTATGGAAGAAATCAGTAATGGAGAATATTTAGGAGGCTTTTGAGCGATAATAGGGAAATTGAGAAGTGGACAATGGTGTGTTTAAGTTGGTTAGAGAAACTAAGATGAGCAAGGTGTGGCAGTAGAGAAAATAAGGTGTGTGACAGAAAGTTACTAGAACGGTGGCTTGATAGGATGAGAATAAGAGACAACAAATGTTGTGTAGAAGACATTGAAAGATGTCGAATGTGAACATGATGAAGGGCGCAACAGCAAAGTTGGCCTGCCCTTTGAGAGGTTGAGACTGATGAGCGTGCCTGCACTCGCGCGTAGTCGCGGGTCTGGGCTGTGCGCGTGGGCCTGTGCTATGCTCGTGCGGGCGGTGGGCAGGCATCATGATTGTTCCAGGAAATGGCCAGCCTGTAACCAGTCAACATTGATGCCGCGACCCCCCCTCGCACGGGGGGTGCTATGGCCCGGGCGGGGCAGGGACAGTGTGAGTTTCTCAGTGAATGTTTGAAGCAGTGAGATTGAGCGGTTGTCTGCGCGCTCGGTGTGTGCGTTTATGTGCACACCCTGTGTGGGTGCAGGCGTGTGAGGAGGAAAACGGCATGGATCAGAGAATGTTCAAGAAAGGGGGGCTAACTCGTAAATAATGAGGAGCTATTGGGAGTAACCTGTTTGTCCTTTCTTTAAGGTTAGGTTAGGTTAGGTTAGCAACATGAGCGATTTAGAGGTTCAAAAGAAAGACAGTTAAAAAAAAAAAAAAATTTTGATTTGGACAATTGCAGGCTAACAAGAGCATGAGAAAGAAGGGTAGAGAAAGCGGTGAAAATAGACAAGGAAAGAAATGAATACAAGGGCATTTATCCATCTTTGCATGATGTGACACACCCGAGTGCCCCGACACTCGGAATGAGCTATGTTGGACCGCCGCCGTACGGCGACCCCGGAGTAATGGCTCCGGTGGTGACGTTGGGTGGCAGGATGGTAGTGGATGTCGAGGGCGAAGGCGAAAGGGCGGATCAGAGTATTGTACAGTTGATTGAACAAGCAGTAAATAAAGAGAGGCGACGGGCCCGGGAGGGGGACACATCCCGCGTGGACACATCCCGCGTGGACACCTCCACCCCCGGTCCGAGCCCTCAACCGTCCAATGTGACGAAAGGAGAAAGCTGGCATAGACTTACTGCCGAGAATGAGGAGCTAAAAAAGAAAATTGATCAAGCCGATGAGCAGCGTAGACAGGAAGTGCAGATGTTAAAATGGGCAACAGAGAGAGAGAGAAAGAGAGACATGGAGAAAATATAATTTGCGGAGTGGTCAGGGACAGATGACACAGGCCGAGGTGCAGAAAAATGAATTGATGTGTCCGCTGGTGACCACATCGGGCGGTCAGCACTACGAGCCCATGGTGCTCCGTGATGTGACCGCGATGATGGAAAAGATGCCCCCACTTCACAGAGGAGGCAAGGTGTGGCTAAACAAATTTTTGGCTCTGATGAGTGGGCAGAGCTGTACACTCGGTGACATGCGCCAGATGTTGGCAGGAGCATGCTCCCTAGTGCAATTGCAGGCGATTGAGGAAGCAGCAGGCACAGCGAGACTGGGGAGGGAGGTGCCCTTGCCACAAGTAGCAGCGCCCCTGTTTGAAAACATTAAATTGACTTTCCCACAACCCACCGATCTGGCCCCCACTATGTTTCCTTATGATGTGAAAATGTCACCTGCACAACATTATGTAACATGTGTGGAGAGTTGGATTGAAACCACAGGTCGCCATCCGGCTCTCACGCACGAGGCAGAGGTGCTCTTCCGAACGGCGCTGCTGGATGGACTTCCGCCAGATGTGAAGAAGCAGCTAATGTCAGATCCTGACATTCTGGTTTGTGCCGAAGAACGATTTAAACGTCACCTTTTGCATCACTGCAGAATGTTCACTGAGTCACAAGCTAAAGTTGAAAACGAGACAGACGCATTATCTAAACAGTTGTTCAAGTTCAAGTTCAAGTTCAAGTTTACTTTATTGTCAAAAATTCTATGTAACAGGGTTAGCACAGAAGTTTGAAATTGCGTTTGACCAGTCTCCAATGTGCAGTTTAACTAAAAACATTTAAATAAGACATTGACATAAATCTCTTTCTTTCTCACACACACATACACACAACACACACAACACACACACACACACAGCTAACTTACTCATACTGAATTTACAATTCTTTCTCTGACATATTCATTCACAACATAAACACAGACAATGCACACTTACACATTGCAGTCATTCAAACACTAACATGCTGATAAGACATGTGCAATACTATACAATAAAATACTCTCTCTCACATTCACACACACGCACACACACACACAGTGTGTAATAAGAGTATTGACATAATACAGACATAACACACAACCCCCCCACACACACACACACATACATACACAGCAGCAGAAGTGGTCATAGAAGTAAAGTGAAAAAGTGTAGATCTGTATATAAGGTGCAAGAGTAAAGTGCCAAGTGGCATGGTGACTTTGGAATGTTCAAGTGGTTTTCCTCAGTGTGTTCATGAGTCTGATGGCTTGAGGAAAGAAGCTGTTACTCAGTCTGCTTGTGCGGGACCGCAGGTTGAAATTACAGTTGGCAAAAATGCATGGTGAAGCTAAACAGTCTAAATCACAGAAAAAGGAAATGCAAATGTTACAGGCTCTTCAGGTGGTGGGGCGCGGAAGGGGCCAGTTCCAGGGCAGATATAGAGGCCGGGGAGGGAGTGCACCTGCTTACCCGGGGAGGGCAGCATACAAACCCCATTCGCCCAACGCATGTTTCATCTGCGGCGAAACCGACCACTGGGCAAAAGAATGCCCACAGTATCGACCGTGCGGAGCCCCCCGCCCACAAACGCACGGCGGTCAGTACTACCAACATGATGATCTCTGGTGTGGACCATTTGAATAGGGCTGCCCGGGGAGCCAGAAAAGCAGTGGCCCGGCGGAGCCAATGCTTCATGTGACAGTGGAAGGAAAACCTGTGAAGATGCTGGTGGACACAGGAGCAACTTATTCATCAATAAACACTGCCCTTCCTGTATCCTCACTGTCAAAGAAAACAACAACTTTAGTCGGCTTCTCGGGACAACCACGTACTCTGCCTTTTACCAAACCACTTGAAACTGTGATCACCCGGACAGGGTGTAGACTGTGGTACAAATACATCCATTCCACAGACACTCCGATCAATTTGATGGGAAGGGACTTGCTGTCAGCCGTTCAAGCCAGAATTCTGTGTGGGCCAGAGGGAGTGATTATTCAATTTCCAGATGGCGTCAGCATCCAGTGCTCACAGCAGCTACAACAACATGGTCAGTGGCTGATGGCGCCCCTACCGGCAGAAGCAGAAACTGCAACCATCTACTGGGCCAGGCTGGAGCGAGAGACCCCTGCTGGTGGCGATGTGTTCTCGACCTACCTACTGTGGAAGCCCTGGATCTGCTCACTGGCGCCATACCACCCACCTGTTGATCCTTTGCATTGCACTCTATATTATGACCGAAAAAGTGATGATGTATATCGGGATTTGTTTGAAGAAATTGAAGGGCACATGTGGGATTTAACTTCATCGTGCATTTTGATTGGTAAAGAGGGAGTCGCAGCGGCAACTGAATTGACATATGAACAAATGCAGTGGTTCAAAATGACAGAGAAAGGGGTGCCACACATTTCGCTGGCTCTTGCCCCAGGACACGAGGCCAGACAATTGGGCTCAATGGTCAAGCAGTTGTTGCAACAGACCGATTGGCGGAAAACTCACATTCCTAATTTGTACTGGTCTGAGTCTCAGAATGCATACCAAATTAAACAACCCATGGCAGACACAGGATTGCTGGAGATGATGTTGGTGTCCCGCACACACGGTAGGGAGTTAACTGATCATGAGGACGCTGAAGTAATGCTGGCGGCCTTGCCCAACACACTGTGGTCCCAGGGTCCATTTGATGTCGGGTTTTGTCATTCGGTGGCCCCTATTGATCTCCAAATGGATGAGACGCAGCCTATCAAACGGCCTCAATATCGTTGGCCGAAAGAGGCGGACCAAGGCATGGAAGACACTCTGTGTGGCCTCTGTGACGCAGGGGTGTTGGAAGTGTCCGACGGCCAAATCGCACTCCTTGCTGTGGCGTTACCAAACTGGGTGGAGCTTGGGTCAAGGTGGACAGGAGCTTCATTGTGCACTGAGTTTGACAGAACTGAGGAGATTTGATAAAAAAATTGAATAATGTGTAGAGCTACAGAGAAAAGCATCATAGTCAGAGATTGAACAGATTTGGATAAAACAAATAGGCTAAAACTGTCACGTCTCGCCCCCAACTGCTCCACTATGTGTCTGTCTTGGTTTCTGTCTGTGTGCTCGCCCCTCCCCTCCTGTGTGCCCATGATCAGTGTGATTGTTCCCACCTGCCTCTCGTTACCTGTCGTGTATAAAAGTCCTGTCTGCCCCTCTCTCCCTGTCGGATCATTGGTATTGGTTTTGGTTTTGGTATTGGTTGGTTTTGGTTTTGGTTGCTGTCGTTCGGTGTTGGCGTACTGTCTTGATACCGTCATGTCCTGCTGTCTTCTTGTTTCACGTCCCGGTCAGTCAAGTTATTGTTTAAGTCATGTCAGTTTACCGAGTCTGTATTTTGAGTTGCTTCAATAAACCCTGGTCCAAGCTGCACTTGGTCGTCCTGCTCCATGCTCCACCCGACCGTGACAGAATGATCCGACCACCAAAACGACCAGCGCTTGGACCACCCTTCACCACCAGCTCCCGCTGCGACGCCCGATCCACATCCGAGCATGTTCCAGCGCCATGGGCTTGCAGCCGCCATCGGATCTTGCTCCAGCGACGCCGGACTCACGGCCGCCATCGGAATTCCCCCCCAGCGCCATCAGCTCCGCGACCGTCATCGGACTTCGCTCCCGCGACGCCGGACCCGCGGCCGCCATCGGAGTTCCTCCCGGCACCATCGCCTCTGCGACCGTCGTCGGACTTCGCTGCCGCGACGCCGGACCCGCGGCCGCTATCGGAGTGCCCCCCCGGCGCCATCGGACTCGCGGCCACCACCGGGCTCCATCCCAGCGTTGCAGGACCTGCGGGCGTTGCCAGACATCCAAGCCAGCTGCGTCGGACCCGCGATCGTCCCTGACTCCACTCCCACTGCTGCGGCGCGTGATGGCTCTTGCCGCCGCGCAGAGCCCCGCCTTCCGAATGTCGCCGATCACTGTACGGACTTTGTGAGTGGCCGCCGATCGCGATACAGACTTCCCAAGTCGCCGCCCCAGTGCGGTTGTGTTTCCCCGAGTTTCCGCGGAGTGCGGTTCTGTTTCCCCAAGTCACCGCCCGTGTGCGGTTGTGTTCCCCAAGTCGCTGCCCGGGCGCGGTTCTGTTCCCGAAGTCACCGCCCGAGTGCGGCTCTGTCCCCGCAGTCACCGCCCGAGTGCGGATCTGTCCCCGAAGTCGCCGCCTGAGTGCGGATCTGTCCCCGCAGTCGCCGCCAGAGTGCGGATCTGTCCCCGCAGTCGCCGCCAGAGTGCGGATCTGTCCCCGCAGTCGCCGCCAGAGTGCGGATCTGTCCCCGCAGTCGCCGCCAGAGTGCGGATCTGTCCCCGCAGTCGCCGCCAGAGTGCGGATCTGTTCCCCGAAGTCGCCGCCAGAGTGCGGTTCGGTTCCCCCAAGTCGCCGCCCGAGTGCGGTGCGGTTCGGTTCCCCAAGTCGCCGCCCGAGTGCGGTGCGGTTCGGTTCCCCAAGTCGCCGCCCGAGTGCGGTGCGGTTCGGTTCCCCAAGTCGCCGCCCGAGTGCGGTGCGGTTCGGTTCCCCAAGTCGCCGCCCGAGTGCGGTGCGGTTCGGTTCCCCAAGTCGCCGCCCGAGTGTGGCGCGGTTCGGTTCCCCAAGTCGCCGCCCGAGTGCGGCGCGGTTCGGTTCCCCAAGTCGCCGCCCGAGTGCGGCGCGGTTCGGTTCCCCAAGTCGTCGCCCGAGTGCGGCGCGGTTCGGTTCCCCAAGTCGCCGCCCGAGTGCGGCGCGGTTGGGTTCCCCTAGTTTTTTTTTTTGGGACGTCGGGAGACGTCCCTTGTGGGGGGGGTTCTGTCACGTTTCGCCCCCAACTGCTCCACTATGTGTCTGTCTTGGTTTCTGTCTGTGTGCTCGCCCCTCCCCTCCTGTGTGCCCATGATCAGTGTGATTGTTCCCACCTGCCTCTCGTTACCTGTCGTGTATAAAGGTCCTGTCTGCCCCTCTCTCCCTGTCGGATCATTGGTATTGGTTTTGGTTTTGGTATTGGTTGGTTTTGGTTTTGGTTGCTGTCATTCGGTGTTGGCGTACTGTCTTGATGCCGTCATGTCCTGCTGTCTTCTTGTTTCACGTCCCGGTCAGTCAAGTTATTGTTTAAGTCATGTCAGTTTACCGAGTCTGTATTTTGAGTTGCTTCAATAAACCCTGGTCCAAGCTGCACTTGGTCGTCCTGCTCCATGCTCCACAACCGATCCTGACAAAAACGGCAAGAAACAAGAGCAAGATCTGATATTTTGGCTCGTCAGGCTTAAGAAGTAGAAGTCGAGTTAGATACATTTTAGAATAGGACATTTGGACTAAAGTGGATTCGGTCAAGAGGAACAGGGGCATTTTGGCATTTTAACAGGGATTGACAGCAAGGGAGATTGAGGATAGAAGATCTGGACAGCAATGACGTGAATTACATTAAAAACTGCCCATTCTAGGGAGAGGGCTTGGCGCTCCCTGTGTGGAGCTGCAGCTTTGCAGAGGGGGGAAGACTGCGCGAGGGAGTGGATGAAAGGAGTGGAAATAGGTGACGATTTAAGGAAGCAGGGAGAGGTGCTGGATGGTGTGTCAGGCAGGATTTTTAGGAAGAGAAAAAGGGGCGAGTTAGACTCGCCAAGAGGGGCAATAAAGAGAAGCAGACTGAGAAACATATTTGAGCTAGACAACAGGACAAAGGGGGAGAGCCAAATGATGACGTAAAAATCCAGAGGGAATACTCGGACCCATCTTTATTGAATTTAATTAGTATAATTAATAGAGATCGAGTTTATGGAGGCTCCCCTGACACGCGGGTCCCACAGTCGTCCCCCACCCCAGATAGACATATATGACAATTTGCGATGAATCTGATGGGCGAGTTTATGGAAAATTGAATTGGAGATTTTACAATAGGTCATGTTGACAAGTATGTCCAAATGTGAAGAGTTACTATTAGGAGTCAATGTTTGCCTGCACACTAACATACTAACTTTGCTTAGTGTGGGAGGAGAGCTGAGTGATAGAGACGGATGTGTGTGTCTGCGAGTGTGTGGATGGGTGCGTGCGCATGTGATCATCTATGACTGTGTGTGCGCAGTATGATTGGCCAGAGAGGTCTGAAGTTGGGGTGATGTGTTTGCAATTGAGGATAAAATTCCTCTCACCTGAAGGGGTGGTACAGACTGGAAGGTCTGGAACTGGTAAGTGATGAGTTCTGACCGGAACCATGGCTCAATGATCAATCAGGGGCACCATCGACAACAAAACAGTGTGATGGAGAAGGCCCATTTCAGTGATATGGTCAGACAAGACAGAACTAGTATCGAACAGCAAGACTTTGGACGATTTGAGTGTGACGACTTTGAGCTCACCCGACGGGGTGACGGACTAGGTGGACAGTGACCAATTGTTTGACGCTTGAACGTGTTTGCGACAATAGCACGCTCTGCTTTGTTTTTCTGTGTGACTCGATTTTTTTTTGCAGCATCAGCCACCAGCCAAGGAGCGGATTGCGCGTTGCTTGCGTAACTTGTTTTCCTTCTTGCAGGTTGTCGATTGCATTCGTGGAAAGTTTGTGTTGGATTTACAAGAATATGTTAACCCTTGCCCTTTTGGTTTTTATGATGAACTTGTTGATGACGTGGTTTTCAGGACATGATCCGCGGGCGCCAGGATTCATTTTATGACTGTTTTTATTTTGATACTTGATGTCTGTTTTTGTGTGTACAAATGTCCGCTGTCAGCCGGGCTATAAGCTCACTGACAGGAGTGCAATGATTTTTGTTTGTGTTGCTGAGTGTGTGTGGTGGACAGTCAAGTTTCAAGGACTTGGGGTGATGGTCCCGGGGCCCAGATGGTAACTAGAGGTTCCGCGGGCCTGGCTACAATGAGTGTGGTGATGAGGGGACGCTTTGCAGGTTCCTTTTGATACGTAATGACACATTGGGTGAAT
The DNA here is from genome assembly GCF_024217435.2 of Syngnathus scovelli. Taxonomy (NCBI): domain Eukaryota; kingdom Metazoa; phylum Chordata; class Actinopteri; order Syngnathiformes; family Syngnathidae; genus Syngnathus; species Syngnathus scovelli. Next base: position 3,852,579 of record NC_090859.1, read on the forward strand.
GTGTCAAAGGGGGAGAGTGGTAAAATAGAAATGGGTGAGTAGGTTTCAATTTGTAATTGTGATATACACAGTTTTTTTCCAAATTCACTTGCTTTCAAGCTTTAACAGGACATGCCAGAATTCACCCAGCAGTGATGGAAGGAGCAGAGGAAGACCAGTGACATCTGGTTGTGGTGTGGAGATGACAAATTATAGGATCGCTTGCCGAAGAATGCATCAGGTATCTGTGCCCTCGTGTCGTTGATAATGCCTGTGGTGGTTGTCCCCATTGAAATACAGAACATGGCGAATAAAAAACTCTTGAATCTTGAATCTTGAATCTCAATTGGAACCTGGAGTCCCCACTGGCGGGGCTCCTGAAGCAAGCAGAAAGAGACGTTTTGCCCCGTGGTTGAGCGACGACGATCCAACATATATTGACACTATAGGCGTGCCCCGGGGTGTGCCAGATAAGTATAAACTCGTTAATCAAGTGTCCTCGGGATTCGAAAGTATCTTCCTATGGATCACCCCCAATAAAAATGTAGACCGTATTAATTACGTTCATTACAATGTCCAACGACTGGGTAATTATACAGCTGAATCATTTGCCGCAGTTCATGAACAATTGGCTGCAACGTCGTTAATGGCGTTCCAAAATAGAATTGCGTTGGACATGCTATTGGCTAAGGAACATGGTGTGTGTGGAATGTTTGGTGATGCATGTTGTACTTTCATCCCAAACGACACGGCACCAGGAGGCCGACTGACCAGGGCGTTGGAAGGACTAAGGACACTGAACAAAAAGATGAAAGATCATTCAGGCGTACACACCGATATTTGGTCTGATTGGATGAAAACGCTCAGAAGCTGGAAAGGCCTCATCATGTCTGTGCTTGTTGCTGTAGCTATTTTTACTACAATTATGATTTTATGCGATTGTTGTTGTATTCTATGTATTAGGTCACTCACTGTCCGGTTGATCGAGAAAATCGTTGGCCCGTTGCCACCGATGGGCCAATATACCCTGGTGACTCAACATGAGCAGCGGGGGGAAGGAAGGACCGACAGCGCGCTGGTAGCTGTTTGCTAAAGTAACGGGTGATGACCTCATAAATGAGGTCATGAGAGGGAATAAAGGGAAATGTGCTTTCGGGAGTTTGCAAACATATTTTTCAAGGTTGTGTTAAACTTATAATCATATTAATATCTAGTATTGGAGTGCTCGTGTGGATTGGTGGGGGGCAAAGAATGTGCAGGCAAACTGCATGAACTTGTTTTCGTTGAAGTGTTGTGTATAGGCCCAGACAGGGAGTACCGGACGAGAACACCTCAAGGTCGTTGAGGAACGAGAACAACAGCACGTCTATGTGGCCCGGCTTCGCGGGGAAATCCAACCACCTGACCTCAGCGATAACACCGACACGGGGAGGAGATGGCCATCGACCAATCATCTCACAATATTTTGCATGCTTTAATATTCATATTGTGTTTCTTTAAAACTGGGCAACCCGGAAGAATGTGTCGTCTTTTGGTGGTCACAAAAACGCACGAGTTTTAGTGTGAGGGACCCGGGACCCAGGCCTGTATTAGTGCGCTTTGTCAGGAATAAACAATTGGTAAATTTGGTCTGATTGATCTACTGGTCTTCTCTTTGACAGAACGAACTCGCAAAATTGTTAGGTGCGCCAGTGTGTGGATTAGGACATAGCAATTTATGTGTTAAGTGTTGATCGCAATTTGGAGTCAGATCAATAACTAAAATCCGTAACCTAACAGCATATTGTGTACTATGTCTTGTCACCGTGGGATAGTGGGAACGTAATTTCGATCGCTTTGTCTTTCTTGGCATGTGAAGAAATTGACAATAAAGCAGACTTTGATGAAACAATCAAATAAACAAAACGAAAAACGTCATTTTCAGACGAAACTGGATGAGGGCGCTCTAAATTTCACTGTTGGCCGTGACTCGTCAACTGGGAAGGGCTTAACAAAAATGGCACCCAAAAGAAAATCCTATTCTGCAGGTTACAAACTTCAAATTGTGAAATATGCTGCCGAAAACAGCAATCGAGCAGCAGAAAGAAAGTTTGGAGTTAGTGAGAAACGTGTAAGGGATTGGCGAAAAGCGGAGGCCACTCTTAGCGAAACGAAGAAAACGAAAAGAGCTAATCGCGGGCTAAAAGCTAAGTGGCCACAGCTCGAAGAACGAGTTCATGCATGGGTGCTTGAACAACGTGCTGCTGGGAGAGGCTTATCAACAGTGCAGTTGCGTCTCCACGCCCAGGTATTTGCCAAAATCATGAATATAAATGAGTTGTATGAGAGAAATGTAGTGAGAGGATCTTCTTCTTGTTATCACTTCATGGAACGCAATTGCCTCTCAATCCATGCCCAGGTGCTGGCCAAGGAGATGAATATAACAGATTTTAAAGGAGGACCTTCTTGGTGTTATTGCTTCATGCAACGCAATCGCCTCTTTATCAGAGCAAGAACATCGATGTCCCAAACGCTCCCACCGGACTTCCAAGTAAAAATCGACTGTTTCCGTGAGTTCATTAAGAAGCATGTAAGTGAGCATAACGTGACATCGGATCATATTATTAACATGGACGAGATCCCCCTCACGTTCGACATTCCCATGGGCCGAAGTGTTGCAGAAAAAGGGCAGAAGAGTGTTAATATAGAAACTACTGGTCATGAAAAATCGCACTTGACAGTGATGCTGGCATGTTGCGGAGATGGCTCAAAATTGCCACCAATGGTCATCTTTAAACGAAAAACGATGCCCAAAATCCAATCCCGCTCAATTACTGTCGCCGTAAATGAGAAAGGGTGGATGGATCAGGAAATGATGAACTTGTGGCTTACGAAGTGCTACACTCGACGTCCGGATGGCTTCTTCAGAGCGAACAAAGCTCTGCTTGTGATGGACAGCATGCGAGCGCATATCACGCCACAGATAAAAGAGAAATTAAAAAGCCTCAACTCCATACCTGCCATCATCCCTGGAGGCTGTACTAAAATACTTCAGCCACTTGACGTCTCCGTGAATAGCTTTAAAGCAGTTCTGCGTAACCTGTGGGAGCAGTGGATGGTGGACGGAGAACACAGCTTCACGGCAACCGGGAGAATGCGACGTGCAACATTCCTGGACGTCATTGGATGATGGATCGACAAAGCGTGGGCTTTGGTTACACCCAAAATCATTTTGTCAGGATTTAGAAAATCTTGAATAATTCCAACTGAAACTGACGAGTCTGACATCAGCGACAAAGATGACGAAGGGCCCCACGTATTACCGGCATCAATCGTGGCTTTGTTCGAAAGTGACACGGAAGACGAAGAGTTTGAAGGATTTATTGATTAGGAGTGTCGCAGAAGGTTTGGAAAAAAAATGTTATTTTTGTTATAGTTGTTTGATATATATTTTATTTTGTGTAGCAACTTCTATATGTTTTTATCATTACAGTTCATAGTTGTTGGCTCGTTGAACTCTCGTTTTGTTAAATAAAGGGCCGTTTACCAAACCCACGTCTTCCCTTGTACTTTGTTAACGCTACAATATATTTATATACTACATCTGTGGAATAAAAGGAGACGCAACTGACCCACGAGGCTGACGTCAGGTGCTCACGCGCGGCGTTTTTGAAATAAAGGACGAGAAATTTGATCGATGGATTTAATGATTTGGAGTGACACAAATGGTTTGATAATATTGTTCATGTGGTAGTTATTTAAAATATAGTTTATATATTGTTGTATGGGCCTGTGGAATAATTTCATCTGCGGCGCGGTACACGGCATTGTTGAGAGAGGACGATCGACAAAAGACGAGAAATCTGATCGATGGATTTAATGATTCGGAGTGACACAAATGGTTTGATAATATTGCTTATGTGATAGTTATTTAAAATATAGTTTATATATTGTTGTATGGGCCTGTGGAATAATTTCATCTGCGGCGCGGCACACGGCATTGTTGAGAAAGGACGATCGATAAAAGACGAGAAATTTGATCAATGGATTTAATAATTTGGAGTGACACAAATGGTTTGATAATATTGTTTTTTATGTGATAGTTATTTAAAATATAGTTTATATATTGTTGTATGGGCCTGTGGAATAATTTCATCTGCGGCGCGGCACACGGCATTGTTGAGAAAGGACTATCGATAAAAGACGAGAAATTTGATCGATGAATTCAATAATTTGGAGTGACACAAATGGTATGATAATATTGTTTTTTATGTGATAGTTATTTAAAATATAGTTTATATGTCGTTGTACGGGCCTATGGAATAATTTCAAATGCGGCGCGGCACTCGGCATTGTTGAGAAAGGACGATCGATAAAAGACGAGAAATTTGGTCGATGGATTTAATGATTTGGAATGACTCAAATGGTTTGATAATGTTGTTTATATGATAGTTATTTAAAATATAGTTCATATGTCGTTGTATGGGCCTGTGGAATAATTTCAACTGCGGCGCGGCACACGGCATTGTTGACAACGGACGATCGATGGATTTAATAAATTGGAGTGACACAGATAGTTTTATAAACGTGTTATTTATGTAATCGTTTTTTTTTAATACCTCTGAATGTTACGTCAGGCCCGTTCTCAGCTTCTCGTTTGTGTTTTTCATGGTAGCATAGCATCGTTTAGCCTGTTGTTGCTCATTCATGTCTGTTCTTGGATTTTGTTGACTAAATTGCCCCCCAAAATGCGATTTATACGCCGGAGCGACTTATATATGTTTTTTTTCTCACTTTTTGGGGCATATTATGGCTGGTGCCATTGACCTTTTTTCTACAGCTCTCTGCTTCCGGGTTGTTCTGACAGATCGTCGCTCTTCGGACACAAAGTATGGCAGCGGACCAAGAGGTATGTACGGCTTCGTGCACCAACTGCACCCTTCTCTTAGAGAGGTTGTCTCTGCTAGAGGGACGTGTCCGCCAGTTAGAGCAGAATAGTGCGATAACAGTAGTTGCGGCGGACACAGACGCGGGCTGTAGTCAGCCCGCTAGCCCGGTTAGCATTAGCCCCAAGCGGCTTGCTAATCGCGATGAGCCAGGTAAGACGCATAGCCGTCCAAAGTCATCTCGGTCTGCTGGCCCTCGCACTTTGGTCATAGGCGACTCCATTACCCGCAACATTACGCTTAAAAATCCAGCCACGGTAATGTGTATTCCTGGGGGCAGAGCACCCGACATAGAAGCTAGTCTTAGGGAGCTGACTCGCAATAGGCCTAGTCAACAGCGTAGTTCCAACAACACTAGCTACTCGGACATAGTGATACACTTCGGCTCCAATGATGTTAGGATGAGACAGTCAGAGATCACAAAGAAAAACATAGCGAGGACTTGTGATCTTGCCAGAAAGATGAGTCGGCATCGAGTATTTGTCTCTGGCCCCCTGCCTGGGAGAGGCACTGATGAGAGGTTTAGTAGATTAGTCTCCCTTAATCGATGGATGGCTGGGTTCTGTAAAAAGCAGGGACTGTATTTTATAGATAACTGGTCCTCCTTCTGGGGCCGCCCCCGACCTGCTGAGGAAGGACGGCCTTCACCCTAACCGTGAAGGCGCCTTCACTCTTTCTAGGAATATAGATTACTGTTTGAGCCACTCATGACAGGTCACTTTAGAGCAGGCCAGGGCACAGGTGATTAGACCACCTGTGAGGATGGGTTTGGAGTCTGTTAAGTTAAAGTTAACTAGCGCTAGGCTAGACTTTCAGCATACACATAGCTCCTCGTGTAGACTAGAGCGCGACAGTTTAAATAGTGCTGCAGTACACATAAACACACTTTCTACTGGGGTAGTAGACAAATCCAATCACTCCGTCCCGACCGGTCTTGCTGATGAAACGGTGCCAGTTTTAGATAACTTCACATGTGTAACAAATACTCATCAACAAATTCCCACGGTCGTTTCATCCCACCGCCCTAATAAACTTTTGAGAGGTGATATTAGGCCTAGAGAACACAATTTTACTCGCATCCCGTTTAAAAATCCTTCGATAGATACGCACCCTGATCAACCAATTACACTTAAATTCGGTTTTATGAATATTAGATCACTTCATACGAAAGCAGTTCTCGTTAATGACCTTATCATGGAACATAATCTAAATGTTTTTGGTCTTTGCGAGACCTGGTTAAAACCTAATGAACTGCTGCCACTTAACGAGGCCTCGCCTCCAAATTTTGTGAGCTCGCATGTGGCTCGTCCTCGAAAAAAGGGTGGGGGTGTCGCCCTCATCTCAAATTCTGAGCTTAGATTTAGGCCTCGCTCAATTCACGTATTTAAAACATTTGAAGTTCTCATTGTGCGATCCACTGCGTTACCGTCATTCTATCTTGTTGTTATTTACCGCCCATCCGGGGCTTACTCTGGCTTCCTGGATGAATTTTCAGAAGTTGTGGCTGATCTAGTGACAAATGCAGATAATATAGTTATCATGGGTGATTTCAACATCCACATGAATTCACCGTCGGAACCACTGACTTCGGCATTTCAAACTTTAATCGATACGTTTGGTTTTACGCAAGCTGTACAGGCAGCAACGCATAAGAATGGAAATACCTTAGATCTGGTATTATCCCGAGGACTAGCAACCTCAAATATAACAGTACTGCCATACACTACTGTTCTGTCTGATCATTTTTTAATAAAATTTGAAATTTTAGTTCCTTGTCAAAGACAAGAGAGCAATCAGAATTATAGCAGCCGTAATTTTAACTCCATGACTGCAACTGCGCTATCTGAGTTACTGTCGCCGGCAACCGCCATGTTTCCCGCGTACAGTGGCTCTATCGATAATCTTACAAATGAATTCAATGCGACATTATTAAAAGCCATCGACTCTGTGGCACCGCTACGTCTGAAAACTCGCCGTAGATGGCCAACTCCGTGGTTCACAGATGAAACACGTACGTTTAAACAATTATGTAGAAAGCATGAGCGCAGATGGCGTTTAACCAAACTTGAGGTTTTCCATCAGGCATGGAAGGACAGCCTCCTGAAATATAAAGATGCGCTTATTTTAGCAAAAACTCGTTATTTTTCGCAAGTCATTAATCTTAATAAAAATAATCCTAAATACTTATTTGATACAGTGGCAAAGCTAACTCTGCGCCAGCCGACCCCCGATAGCTCCTTCCACTCAGCTGACGAGTTTATGAAATTTTTTGCTCAAAAGATTGAGTCCATTAGGGACGAGATCAAGAATACCATGCCAATCGCTCCACCGGTTACTAGCGCTGGGGATCATGCAATAACCCTCTCAAATTTTAAAAGCGTGTTCCTTGAAATGCTTACAAAATTGGTTAGTACGGCTAAACAAACAACATGTTTACTCGACCCGCTTCCAGCCAAACTACTTAAAGAAATATTTCCAATTTTAGGACCGTCCATTTTAAATATAATCAATCTGTCTGTTTCCTCTGGGATAGTGCCAATGGCCTTTAAAACCGCTATTATTAAACCACTACTTAAGCGAGCAAATCTTGACCCGGACTGTCTCAGTAATTATAGGCCAGTTTCAAACCTCCCATTCATAGCAAAACTTCTCGAAAAAGTAGTAGCACAGCAGCTTATTGATTACATGGTCGATAATAATCGATATGACTCTTTTCAGTCTGGTTTTAGAGCCAATCATTCTACAGAGACAGCACTTGCTAAAGTGACTAATGATCTCCTCATAGCTATGGATTCAAATACGTCGTCTGTATTGTTACTACTTGATCTTAGTGCTGCCTTTGACACTGTAGACTTCGATATTTTATTAGGGCGTCTTAAAAGTTGTGTTGGTATCTCAGGGTCAGCACTAAGCTGGTTCAATTCCTATCTATCAGGCAGGACGCACCGAGTGGTCCATGGTAATACGTCCTCTGAGCTTTATAATGTTACTTGTGGTGTCCCACAGGGATCGGTACTCGGACCGATTTTATTTAATATTTATATGATTCCGCTTGGGGGCATAATACGTAAATATAATATTAGTTTTCAATGCTACGCGGATGACACCCAATTATATATGCCGTTATCAATGACAGATCCACAGGACTGCTGTAATCTCGAGGCGTGCCTTGCGGAGATTAAACATTGGATGTCTCTCAACTTCCTTCGTCTTAACCCGGATAAAACTGAGATGTTGATAATTGGTCCTACTCGTTATCAACATTTATTTAAGGAAACCACTATAACTATAGATAACCGTACTATCACTCAGAGTGATACGGTAATTAATCTCGGGGTAATATTTGACCAAACGCTCTCCTTTCAAAAACACATTAAGAATATAACCAGGATTGCGTTTTTTCACCTTCGTAATATTGCTAAGATTCGTCCTATCCTCTCGACCGGGGATGCGGAAACTATTATACATGCGTTCGTCACGTCGCGCCTGGACTACTGTAATGTATTATTCTCTGGTCTTCCTAAATCCAGTATTAAAAGTCTACAGTTAGTGCAAAATGCCGCTGCGAGGCTGCTCTCACGGTCAAGAAAATTTGATCACATTACCCCAATATTAGCCGAATTACATTGGCTCCCGGTCCATTTAAGATGTGACTTCAAGGTTCTTCTACTAACCTATAAAGCACTGCATGGCTTAGCGCCTTCATATCTCGTCGACCTAGTCGTTCCTTATGTTCCGTCTCGTAACCTTCGTTCGCAAAACGCTAGTCTTTTAGTTATACCGAGGGCCAAGAAAATGTCTGCAGGGTCTAGAGCATTCTCTATTCGGGCTCCAGAGCTTTGGAATGCCCTACCAATGGATATTAGAACTACTACCTCAATAGAAACATTTAAGACACGTTTAAAGACACATTTCTATGAGATGGCCTTTAACTAACTTGTGATGGCCGATTTGGCCGGAGTTTCTTCTGTTCTCTCTGCCCACCTCCTCCCCGGCTGGGGAGGGGGTTAGGTGGCTCAAAAGCGGATAGCGGCTGGCTGGATTCTCGGGGACCAGTTTGGGATGGGGGAGCTGCGGCTTGGCCCCCTTGAAGACACTGCCAGGACAATCGAGGACACCTCCGACATCCATTTTTTTCATTGATTTTCATATTATGTATTACTTGTGTACTCTCTGCATCCATTATAACCTGGTGATCCTGAAAGGGGGATCCTTCCATCTGTGGTCCCTTCTCAAGGTTTCTCATTTTCCCCTGGTAGGGGTTTTTTGAGTTTTTCCTTGCCCTTTTGGGAGCTTATGATCAGGGGATGCTTTGAGAATAATTGTCAATTTTGGCTATGTGAAGCCCTTTGAGACTGTTTGTGATTTAGGGCTATACAAATAAACTTGACTTGACTTGGTGCGATTTATACTCCGGAACAGAGACAGGACAACCAAGTGCGCACGATCCTTTATTGACAAAGGGGCAAGGGGAAGTGGAACGCTGGACTTGCGGTCTGGCGTGGCTGAGCAGCAGAGTCGTAGTCGGAGGCAGGCAAGTTGTCGAGACAGGCGGCGATCAGGAGCGTGGTCATAGGACAAGCAAGTAGTCGGGGCAGGCGGCGATCAAGGCGTGGTCGGTCAGTTTACACAAGCAGTTGGCAACAGAGATCGTTCAGGGGACAAAAAAGGCAGTGGTGTGACGGGCAGGGTAAGTAAACGAACTGACAACCACGGGCAGAATACACAGAGTTTAAGTAGTGGATCTAACGAGCTGTAGCAGGTGCTGGCAATTTCTTGATTGGGGCTTGACTGGAAGTCAGGTGACAGGAACTCCCATTGTCCCCACGATCCTGCTGTTAAAAGGTTATGTGGTTATTGTATATTCATACTCACAAGACAAGCATTAGTCCAAATAACTGTCATTACTTAAAAATTTTAAAATGTATGCGATCTCAAAGACCGAGAAGAAGTATACTGTATGCTTTGCTAAAAGCTATTTTTACCTTCCACTACAAAAATCTCACCTAACATCTAAAACTCATCTTTTTCAGGTGTTACCTTGCCACAGCATCCCCAGCCAAGTTTCATGCAGCAATAAGGAGAGCTGGGTTGAAAAGTGACCTACCTGAAGCAGTCAAGGCTTTGGACAAATTTCCCTCGGGTTACCAGAACCTGGAATGCACCTCGAACTGGTCTAAAAACTGGGAACAGAGACTGAGAATGACAATTCAGTCTGTGAGTTTGGCCAGGAAAAATAGAGTGGCTTATTACAGCTGAATTTAAGAGTTAAACACAAATTACCAGAGTTTTGGAGATTTTATTTGGCAATCACGATACATGCTTTTCAATACGCGATTGATTTTTTAAATATGATTTTTTCACGTGCCGCTCGGCCGGCAACTTCCCTCAGCCACACCCGTTCGTTATCGTCATATCTGTCACCTGCTCCATCTTGCTCTTGTTACCTGATGTATTGGAAACCCTGCCCGTGTGTTCCTCCTTGTCGGTGTCTACTGTTGTTTTCCGTCCCTGTCCGCGCCTAGTGTTCTTGTCATCTAGTTTCCCCCCGGTCTTGTCTGGAGGCTCACGGTCAGATTCTGTTCCGTGTCCGAGTGGACTTCTGTTTGCCTGTCTGCTGGCCGTGAGTCTCTATCCCGTCTGTGTCTTTGTTGCCCACCTTCCTCCCTTCCAACTCCCTTTTCCCTTCAATAAACCCTGGTCCAAGCTGCATTTGGGTCACCCGGCTCCACTCATTTCCTGACAACACCACAAGCAGGTATTAGCAATTCATAATCAAACACAGATGCAAATGTGAACTAGAAAGATTCACTTTAATTTATTATACTACTTATCATATACGTACTTTCTGATGTATATTTTGTGTTGCACGCTATGGAAAACGAGATAACAAGTGCAGGCATGCAAGGCGAGACCTCAGTGGGAAGGGGCAGTGCAAACACGGCTACACTGCCATAAAGTTTTGGTACTTTGCTCAAGCACTCTCAACAGAAATAAATAAGCAGATTAACATATCTCCAACAATTGGTTGCCATTTTTCATGTGTTTTCCCACAATGAGACTCAAGCGTTACACGTCTGTTTCCAAGACCAATGCAAGAACACATCCATACCAGAACAATGACACACCCACTGGCATTAACAACAATACTAACTGTATTTAGGGGGGCTGTATCAGAGAAATACAGGCAATTGCAATATTTCTTGGTCCTCCAGTGTCTCAGAAAAACAATTAATGATTGTCTTGATACCCATGCCTAAAAACGCATCAAATGATACTGTAGACATCATTGTTTCAACTGTTTCTCTTCTGTTTCAGTATACGAAAACAAATACTTTGAAATTAAAATTCCCAAAGGTTTCAATGTTTTTCATGGTGAAATTGTGAATTTGACAAAAAGCAAAAACCTGATAGTCTTGCCAGTAGCAGTAATACAAAGTCACCCGAGGAGGCTATAAAGATGAAGTGCAAAGTGTAAAACTGCAGTTCACGGATATGGAGGGCCTCAACACTAAGTCTGCACTGGGTGACTCAATACCCCTGTCAGACAGTAACATCATGCTCGTGTGTTGGAGCGTATTTTGGTCGGAGGGTAACGCCCATCCCACATTTAGGCTGGCGCCCATCTTACGTCGAGTGCCATTATCCAGACCAGAATACATTGGATTGATAGTGTAATTGGTTTTCTGAACTTGATCTGAATGTTCAAACGAACTGTCACGCAGCAGGAAAAGTCCCAGACGCATTCAAGAACCCCATTTGCGCCTGGAATAAAAATAACTGTACTGTACAGCAATTGCAAGCCGGTGAGCATGGAAATGCGTGTTTCCGATTGAAGGTAGCATCTGGAATGATGAATGCTATTTGTCCGATATCCGAGTAAATTTCGCTTCTCCTTTTGTGTGGACATAATTCATTCATGGAACAATTAAATGTATGTTTTGAATTCAAAACTTTAATCAAAATTCCGCCGACCCAAACGTGTTTACAGGTTTAAGGTTGTGCAATTTCCGAGGACAGTTAAACGCAACGCAACATTTGACAGCACGAGAAGAAACATGGCGCCTATGGGAGACAGTGCCGTCAATACCTTCTCCTCTACTGTCGCTGTCAGAAAAGAAACTGGCTGGGTGAGGATTAGCAAGTAGTGACTGCGATTAGCTGTTGGCCTTTTTCCATCTTTGGTAGTTTTCCCACCTGCTTTTGGCGATGAGGAGGTGGCCTGTGAGATAGGACTGAATCCACTGCCTCAACTGCTTTAGACTACGCACGAACAGTTTGGCTTTGTTTCCTCACTCAAGCGATATGTTAAAAAGGTGAGACAAGATTTGACTTAAACCTGGTTTTGAAATGCTACTGGAAAAAGTGACTTTTCTGTAACTCGCTGAATATTGTTTTGGTATCAGTCATGTATAATGACAAAGGGTAGACAGATTAAGTGTCCTCCTTTCGAGATCGACTGGTTACATCAGCGATATTAAATCAAGAATATACATTCATTTGGATGCATGAATGGGTTTGCAAGGAAAATGCCTGATTTATTTATTTTCAGTTTGAAACTTTGGAAATTCGTTAAGTGCACACAAACAGATAGGGTAATGATCCAATCAATAATGTGCGCCTTTATGTTGACGTCACCACCCTGACTTCACTGTTGGCCTCACCTTGGTTGACTGCTTAAATCTGTACATAACAATAAGCCTGTGGTAATGACCAGGAAACTAATGATGGAATGCTATTAAAATGTCAATATAAAAGATCACAAATTAAACATTAACTAGCTGACATTTGACCAGATTGACCAATGCATGGCCAACCATGAGCAGTAAACATTTAATTTTTCCTAGCTGCGAATTTGCCTGACTACAAACAAAGATTTTCATGAAGGTTCTTGAAAGCTCTTGTGTCTAAATCCTTCTCAACCATAATAACAGGCAATCATAGAATCACAATTGTCCCGTATTTCATTGGAACCCAGTTGAGCATATTTTGAGATCTGTAAGCACAACAGATCCAAATTCCTGGGTGTTCGCCTTAACAACAAACTGGACTGGACTGATCACACGGACGACCTGTACAAAAAGGGCCAGAGTCGCCTCCAGCTGCTGAGGAGACTGAGGTCCTTTGGTGAGTGCAGGGCTCTCCTCCGGACCTTCTATGACTCTGTGGTGGCCTCAGCCATCCTCTACGCTGTGGTCTGCTGGGGTGGGGGCAGTACTGACTGAGACCTCCCCCTGTCTCTGAATAAGATGGTCAGAAAAGCGAACTCTGTCCTGGGCTGTCCCGTGGACTCCATTGAGGTTGTGGGTGAGAGGAGGACGTTGATTAAGCTTAAATCCATCATGGACAACACCTCTCACCCCCTCCATGAGATCCTGAGCAGCTCCTTTAGCGGCAGACTTTTGCACTCTCAGTGTAGGAAGGAACGGTTCCGCAGGTCCTTCATTCCTTCTGCTGTCAGACTTTACAACATGCATGCCACCTGATAAAATGAATGTGTTTCATCTGTACTAGCAGCACTTGTGTTTGTCCTTGTCTGTTATTCACCCTTTTTTGTAATTCTGGCATTTGTTTTATTCTTGCACTCGTATTATTCTTGCACTCATATGCGCTGCTGTGACAAGTGAATTTCCCCGCTGTTGGATGAATAAAGTTCTATCAATCAATCAAGATCAGCGTCATGCTGCACAGTACTTCAATAGTTGACAAATGGCTTTACACTGTCTACACGGATCACGCTGCAAAGTTTTCCATCAGTTATGTCACCAGTCACCTGATTCATCAATCTTTTATGTAAGAAGCCTTGTCTGTTTGCAAACCACCAGAGAGTAGAACTATTTTTCTGACAATAATATATTTTCAGACTAGTAAATGATAAACCTTTGTGTCTAGCAATAAAGCTCTTTTTACAGAGAGATGATACAAACCTATAGGCCCTTTGTATCCATTGTAAATATTATTTTCAGTGTGTCTTCTTTCCTTGAACATTGCCCATTTTCCCACTTCAAATAGTGAAATCCACTTCTTGAGGTGCCTTCCTGGCGCTCTTATCTCCCTCACCCCACCACCCACCTTCTTTCCTTTTGTTCTGGCTCTCTGTATGTAACAAAGCAACATAATCCGTGCCTGTTTTTAGTCAGAACTTTCTTCATGCTTATATGTAATTTTATGAAATATTTAATTTGGGCATAATTCAAAATATTCTGGTGTGTAACTGGTCCCTAAAGCAAGTAAAAATTACATCTGCTTGCTGGGAAAGACTTTATTTCCAAATGTGCATTGTCTCTTGAGCATTGTGCATCCTTGACGTCCTTGATATTGTAGTTGGTGATGCACTTAATACCTTTCCACAAGCTCCAAGGGACATTGGAGAGTAACCAGACCTGGATTTTCTGAGCAGACGGATATTTAGCTCTTCTTGCAGCCCTGTAAGTGTTGTAGCTACATGTGATCTGAAGGCTGGTTTAGAGGCCGGAGCCAGCATTGAGGCCATGTGGTCGAAGAACCTGTGGTGCAGTGCTCTGTATGCACCAAGTATATGTGTATTTTGTATACTACACACGTTATCCACCCGCAAATGGCAACAAGGTAGTAAAACTTGGGAGAATGTCTGGAAATTTCACATGGTTGGGCCTTATTTTGGATTGTGGGAGCAATGATGTCATTACACTCCTGTTGCACCTCATTAGCCTTAGCACAACGTAAACATCTGGAGCGTGAACAGGCATAAATTTGAGGCATATAATGTGGCCAGCCACCTTTGTTGATACCGATAGAAGATCCACGCCAGTGTTTTTCAGGAGTCATGGTTGGCTCGAAACAGCTGTAGTTCATCGAGCTTGAAGGCTGAGTTGCACATGTCATTTAGCCTCGTTTCTGTCAAAGAAGTTTTAGGAATCCTGTGCATTCATTGTCATTGATTGTTTTTCTTCACCATTTTGCAGGTAAACACCCTGCCAACCAGCCTCTCGCTCTCATTTAGTCATCATTCCCACTTGCTACTGATGTCATCATCACCCGTGAAGCCCTGTCCCATGTCTGGACTTTCCAAAACACTGGATTCTCTTTCCATGTCTTCCTTTTTATCTGAGGAGTTAGACGAGGATGGGCTTGAAGACGGCCTGAATGAGGAGGGTCTTAGAGACCTTGAAGTGAACCCATATGATGGTCTGCCTTTTTCTTCTCGCTACTACACCCTCCTGCAAGAGAGGCAACAACTTCCCATATGGAAGTTAAGGCAGAATCTAATGGAGCACCTGGAGAGTCACAACATGGTGCTGCTGAGTGCACCCAGTGGAGCCGGAAAGAGCACTCAGGTAAATAAATAAAGAGAAACACATTGCAACTGTCCCACAAGAGGAAATTTTATTGGTTCTCCTTGGGCCGGTGCACCAACCCTCCGCTGTTATCATTCTTACTACTACTTAGTCCAAATGACTAGGAATGCACCAAAATGAAAACTCCTGTCTGAAACTGAAAATGTAAACACTGAAAGAAATTAAAACAATGTAATATTAAAAATGAAATAATAATCATAATTATAGGGAGAAGCGGTACAGATAATGGACGAACGGACGGACGGGATTTTCTGCACTTTGCTAAAGGTGTCAAAGGCTATGGTCAAACTGCAGATCAATTCGTTTTTTTGCCCAATGTGTCATGTATATGATTTTAATGTTTAAAATTCAGTCGCTTTTGATATTAATTTGATATGTACTATGTACCCGATGCAACTGGAGGGAGGGGCAAATGAATGTGAACAAGTCACCAGCAGGAAGCAGGACTTCAAATGTAATAGTCCTCTTTCTGTCAGTCATTGCTTATATATAATAATATACACAAATAAAATGATTTGTGGGCCGTATCTGGCCCCCGGGCCTTGAGTTTGACACCTCTGCTGTAGAGCATATTGAATGTACTACTACTTGCTCTTCTTGATGATTTTTCTCCCTCTTTTTCTTTTGTTCTAGGTGCCACAGTGGTGTGTGGAATATGCTTTGTCTTATGAATTCTCTCAAGGCCTGGTTTGTTGCTCCCAACCTTATTCAGTGGCAGCAGTCAGTCTGGCCCTTCGTGTGGCCGATGAGATGGACCTCAGCTTGGGTCTGGAGGTGGGCTACGGGGTGGTTCATGATGACAGTTGTACACCAGATACCTTGCTCAGGTCAGAACACATGACAAAGGCTACTAGCATGCTGTTATTATATTGTTTGCACAAGTGCATTTCCAAGTACTTGGTCTTAAATAAAAACATAACTTAGTGGGGGTGTCATTGAGTTGCAAGTATTATTCTTTGCACTAAACATTGTATGGTTACTGCATTGACGATGGTTAAACACTTAAATGTATAATTAAATTGTTGTACATTGTATATGACAATATATCCATCCCAAACCACCTCCCTAATACATTTTTATATTACATTATTTAGCATATTTTCTAATACACTATAAGCTTCTAATATGATTATCAATCAGTTCCCATGAAACATGGAAACAAATGTTTTATTCACTACCAACAACTAATCCTAAAACATTTGCCCTCTTATTTGTTTGTATGACCATGTTTTATATTTTGAAAAGATTAAGGACTTCTAAGTCTGAAGTACAAAAATAATTGTTTTAAAACAGCTTCCCCACGCCAATGGTCATGAATCTGATACACCAGCCTGGAAAAGCCTTTTCATTTTCCCCACATCTACATTATGTCCTGTATAATAATTATAGCAGAGTCAAACTAGGTCACATGATTGAATTTCACCATTTTGTATGATGTCACATGATCCATGTTTTAAAGGTTAAAAAAAAAAGGTAAGGACCCAATGATTGTCACACACACATCTGGGTGTGGTGAAATTTGTCTCTGCATTTACTTGCTACCACACCTTGAGTGTTCTTTGTTTCCTGCACTTTGCATTCTAAGGTGGCAGTAAATGTGTTACAGCAGTGTAATTTGATACCGCCAGTGTTGCCTTCACTGGGCTGTCAAATGATGAAATAAAATAAATGTGCATTTTTAGCGTCACCTAAATGTGTGCACCAGATACCTTTTTTCTTGGAAATTGTATTCATGATTATTTTCAAGAGACTGCTGTTGCTACGTATGCTGCAAGCATATTAGCATTATATTATCCTACATCAACTCCAGCACATGACAGCTAACATCGTGATTTGAATCCATATTTGTTTAGGGTTGTCACATCTGTAAGAACTTGAGGTTTGAAAACAGTGCGTGAGGGTTCAAGCAGTTATGGATGAAATAATGAATGCTAGAAATGAGTGGTATACTAGTCTATTTTGTGAGTACTAGGGATGGCCCAAAAACAACTATCACTTCTGAATCAATACCGATATTTCAACCAAGACTACTGTCTGATACCAATATTAAGCTGATATTAGCAGGAATGATATAGGCCTTCATGATGAAGGCGGAAGAAACCGCCGAAACATGTCAGGTGAATAACCTAAAACAATTTGTTTGATATTAAAGAAACCAGTGAAGTGATCAATGATTCCTTTTAGCAAAACGCTTTCCTTCACTTAACCCAGGGGTGTCCAAACTTTTTTTAGTGAGGGCCAAATACAGAAAAATAAACAAAGGGCCGGGCCACACACTAGAGGTGACATACTGACACATGAATACGGTGTATTGTGAAGAACATTGCACTCAGTGGGAGCAGTGATGCTGTCCTTTGGATTGAAGGATGGCTGACATGTCAGGAGAAAGTTTGGTGGTTGAGACACGAAGGACTTCACAGAGATGGCTATCAGTTATTCTGGTTCTCAGTCTGCTTTTGTTCTGATTGAACAGAGAAAATGTTTGTTCACATATGTATGTCGAGCCGAACAGGCTCATCATTCTTTTTGCGTGGCATCTCATCAGAAGAAACTTGGCATTATCCAAACTGATAGAATTCGGGGAGGGGGAGAAGCTGATGCTGACTCTTCAGAGAATCATCACATTGAATTTCAATCAGCTCTAACTGGAGACTGTCTTCCACTTCTTCTGCATCCACCAGGAAGGGGGTCGAGAACAGCTTGATTTGTTTTTCAATGGCAGAAAAATCTTGGAAACGCTGGTTGAATTCCGTCATGAGAGAGGAAATCACAGACACATATTTCTCCTTTTTAGCAGAAAGGTCGGCGTTTGGAAAAGCAGACTTGATTTCAGACAGCGCAGGAAAGTGTGCAGCATTAAAGCCTCGTAGTTGTGTCTCAAACAGGCGGAGCTTTACGCAGAAGGCTTTCATGTGCGCATGCAGGTGTGGCACCAGCTGTTCTTTGCCTTGTAGGTTCTTGTTCAGTGTATTCAGATGATGCGTAAGATCAACTAAAAATGCCACAGAGGGTCACTTAACTCATGAAGAGGTCGGCACTTCTCTTTTAAAAACTGGTCGATTTCTGATCTCAGCGAAAAAAACCGCTGCAGCACAGAGCCGCGGCTGAGCCAGCGCACATCAGAGTGGTAGAGTACATCCCCGTATTCAGCATCCACATCAGATAGGAAAGCCTGAAATTCTCTGTGGTACAGTCCTCTCGCTCGAATTACGTTGACAGTTTTTACGACAGTGTTCATCACATCGCCCAGCTGGACAGTCGTGGCACACAGTGCTTCTTGGTGGATTATACAGTGCTTCCTAACAGCCTCACCTCCGCTCTCTTTTACCTTGGCGCACACTAACGATGCCATTCCTTTGCGCTCGCCAGTCATGGCCGGAGCTCCGTCCGTTGTTACTCCACAGAGCTTGTCCCATTTAAGCCCCATCTTTTCAACTGCCTCTGACACAGCTTCAAAAATGTCTTTTCCTGTCGTTGTGCCTTTTAGGCTCATCATATCAAGCAGCTCCTCCGTACAGCAAAAAGTATCATCTACTCCCCGCAAAAAAATTAACAGTTGCGCGGTGTCTGTGGCATCTGTGCTCTCATCGCATGCTATTGAGTAAAAATCAAAAGCACAAGCCTTGTCTCTCAGCTGGAGTTTCACGTTAGCTGACAAGTCCTCAATTCTCCGCACCACTGTGTTTCTGGATAAGCTCACATTGTTGAAATCCGGCACTTTTTCTGGGCACATTACTTCTGTGACTTTGATGAGGCACTGGTTTATGAAATCACCGTCTGAAAACGGTTTGCCATGCTGGGCAATAAGTTTAGCGACTTCATAACTTGCTCTTGTGGAGTTTTCCTGTGTTTTGTTGGCATGGAAAAAAAACTGCTGTTGAGCTTGCAGGCTAACTGCCATTTGCTTAACTTTCTGTGCTCGTTCAGCACCGGTGTACGATGTGTAGCTCTGATGTTTGGTCTCATAGTGCCGACGGACATTATACTCTTTCCTCACAGCAACATCTTCATTACAAATCAGACAGACACACTTTCTGTTGATTTCTTTGAAGAAATACTCATTTTCCCACCGTGTTTGAAATCTTCTACACTCACTTGCGATTTTGCGTTTCTTTGGTGCAGCCATTTCTGGTGACTCGCGGTAAAAGTTTTTCTTCGCTTGATTTCGTTTGTTTGGCGGGCTTCATCTCGTGTTGAAACTGAGAAGTGCAACGGAGTTGAGCTCAAGCTTCTTGTGCGGGCCATATTCAATTATGTTTTCAGAATTTGCTGCGGGCCAATAAAAACTGGACCGCGTTTGGACACCCCTGACTTAACCGTTTGCAGTGTTTGATGGTGTGTTATCTGGTTCTCAAAGTTGACCTTGGTTTCTATCTTTAGGTTTGTCAGCGACACGCTCCTGCTCGAGGAAATGATGTCAGATCCCTTGCTGCATCAATATGGCATCGTGGTTTTGGACGAGCTCCAAGAGCGCACCGTAGCGACGGATGTGCTGCTTGGGCTGCTGTGCGACGTCTGCCGTCAGAGGCCAGATAACTTCCACGTGGTTCTTCTGACTCACCCGATTCTCGCTCCTCGGCTTGCCTCCTTCCTGGGTCCTGCCGTCCCTCACCTCTGCATGGGCAGCCTCCCATCGGAGGCACCTACAAATGGACAAGAAAACGAAGGTGTGGTAGAAGAGGAGAGGAACTCTATCAACCAGAACAAAATGGAAATTATGTATCAGGAGCTTCCACCTCAGAAGGACCCTGTGATTGCTGCTTCTCACATGGTTCTAGATCTTCACCGAAAAGGAGAGGAGGGCGATATGATGGTGTTTCTTGCAAGTGCACAGGTGCAAGTTTTACTTTTTAGGCTTGACACTTGGAGTATCACAATGTCAACATGCTCACTAGCCACAGTAATTAAGTGGATTTTTTTTTCTCATCATTAAATCTTTCATCCAATTTCTGTTGTCCATTAAAAAGAGAATATTTTCACCATAAATCTTGAATCAAAGAATGACAAGTGGCCGACACACAAAGTTGTCATATTTATAGAGACCAATTATTTAAATGGTTCTTTTATCACAAACAAGATATTTAGGTTGATAAATAATTGACAAGTGAAAACAAAATGAACATAGTACAACTATTAAAGAGACCAAGTTCTTTGAATAAACTCCTCTGTGGTTTTGCTGTTCAATTTGTTTGACATGGATGCTGAAGAATATTCTGTTCTTTGTTTTATTGTGTAGGAAATAGACGAATGTGCTACACAACTTGAAGCAGACCATCCATCCCTAAGTCCTCACCTTGGTTCACTCAAGCTCATTCCCCTCCACACTGGACTGGGTGCGCTGACTCAACGAGTGTACAACACTGAAGTGTCCACGCAAAAGGAGAATCATGGGTTGGAGGGAAAGGACAGCACAACACTGGGTGTGGCGGAAGAGCCAGCGATCCAGAGGAAAGTCATTCTCACCAATAGCCTGGCTGAGGCTTCCTTCTCCCTCCCAGCCATTCGCTATGTCATAGACACAGGCCTTCAACTCAAAACTGTAAGTTTGTGGATATTGCAGACTGATATATCTCTAAAGCAGGAGCTATGCTATCGGCATACAAACAAATACGTTTGCCAATTGCTCCCAAATTTTTATTATGGCAAAAATGTTTTCTTCTTCCACTGTTAGCTGTGCTTCTAGTTTATAGCCAGTGCCGTGCCTAAATTTCTGACATCTATTTTTTTTTCATAATTTTACTCCTCAGGTTTACAATCCTCAGATAAGAGCAAACTCACAAATGCTGAAGACAATCAGCAAAACACAGGCGGACATGCGAGCTCAAAGAGTGAATAGCAAACTTCCTGGTAGGTCATAATAGTGTAAAAGGCATCACAGACATCTCTGTAGATGAGGTGTTTGTGCATAAAGTGAAATTTGAGGAATTAAGCTGCTGGGTGAATGTTATAGCTTGCTATGTCCTAACAATTTTCTGAATGTTTTACCTTTTGTGTCCCTGTAGGACTGTGTTTGCGCCTGTACCCCCAGTCTATGTATGATAAGGGCATGGGGGAAGCTCATTGTCCTGGCGTAATGGAGGAAAATCTCAGCCACTTAGTCTTGTTGCTCAAGAGACTGGACATTGCAGACATGGGTCAATGCAAATTCTTAGACAGACCAGGTATCTTTTATGTGTTAAAAAAAAAAAAAAAAAATTGAGTTAATCTGAACCTTGTGTTTCATGGAAACCTGATGGTTAAATCCTTTTTATTAATGTGTTTTCATAACAAATATGAAATTGCTTCATACATGAGCCCTATTGCAATGACATGAGTTAATTTTTCTGGCTCTGCTGCTGTAGCCTTGATGTCGCTGACACACTGAATTATTCTTGCGGTTCAAAGGGCAACAGTTGCCAAATGGCCTTTAACTGCTAAAAGTTATGTTGCAATTTTGTGTGTAGCGTTAGCTAAGAGTATTATTATTCTGTTAAACAACCCCTACTTTGTTGTTTAGTGAAGTTGGCGGACTATGCGCCTACTTTTGTTGTTTAGTGAAGTTGGCGGACTATACGCTCTTAAAAAGTTGGAATCATGCTCATTTTTAATACTTGAGGACTACCTTCTCAAAAGAGAAGCTCTAAAGCAAAGGTTGAAAAGTGTGCTCTAAATCTTAATGCTTGGGCTATTTTTGCCAAAGTATGTCACAGCCATGGGTGGGCAATTAATCTTGCAAGGAGGCCACATTTAAAGTGAAATGCTTCCCAATGGCCAAGCCTGCATGATAATCGCAACTTTGTATTTTTCATGTATTTAGAAATGGTTGGGTGTGATAGACAGACGGATGGGAGGGCGGGCGGGCGGACAGGCAGTTGTTGTTTACATGTTTTGAAATCAAGGTGGTGTCTGTTTTTCCTCTGTCTATATTTTGTTATCTCTTTCCCAGCCCCAGAGGCTTTAATGCAAGCCTTGGAGGACTTAGACTACCTAGCAGCATTGGATGACGATGGTAACCTATCAGAAGTGGGCATCATAATGTCAGAACTGCCGCTGGAGCCGCATCTGGCTAAAGCCCTGATAGCATCTTGTGAATATGACTGCGTTGATGAGCTGCTCACTATCGCTGCAATGCTGACAGGTCTGGAGCTAAAGTTAAACCAAAAGCTTAGCGTCTCTTCAACCATCATCCAATTTCAAATATAAATGGAAATCAGCCGTTTTTGCAAGTTAATGGTCAATTCCTTGTCTTTTGTCAGCTCCTTCCTGCTTCTTGAGGCCGGAACCAAACAGAGAGGAGGCTGCCCTTGCTCATTGGCGACCTCTAATGCACAATGAAGGCGACCACATGTCTCTCATTAACGTTTACAATGCCTACATGGAACGTAAGTTCACATGCACCTAGTTTGTGGTTCGGGAAAGCCGATGGTGGAGTCTGTCAGAGTAAATTGAGTTAGTTGCATAGTGATTGTTAGATTGTAATTCACTATTATCAATATGTGTACACAGAATAAAATGCTGATAATATACAGCAGTTTAATTGGAAGAGCCCTGAACTTAGTCAGCAAATGCATTATTAATTGTGTGTGCTAAATGCAGATAATCAAGATGAGGCATGGTGCATGACACACTTCCTGAACCACGTGGCCTTGCGGCTGGCTGTGGTCATCAGGGCCGAGCTGCTGGAGGTCATGCAGCGAATTGAACTTCCTGTGTCACACCCTGCTTTTGGTTGCCAGGACAACTGCACAAATATCAAGAGGGCTCTCATCTCAGGCCTCTTCCTTAAAGTAAGATCCTGGTTTATTTGAGTTAATCCCTGAGACATTTGAACCACATATCCTGACACAATGATGTCAGTTCAGGATGGATCTGAAACACAGAACTGATATGGTGACAAATTCTTTATCAATTTTGATGTTAAAAAAGATCAAAGTGTTGAGGTGCATGCTTGTGTACATGGGGAAAAGCAATGTTTTTAGGTGGAATTAGATTTATAGACTCCAAACCTGATCTTCTGTAATGTTTAAGTACAATATAGTACTATTTATTAGTCCCTCCACTTTATTACAAAATAGTGACAAAACCATGCCTAATATAAAAACATCCTGGCACCAAGGAACCCTGCTCAAGTAAGAAGATGATTGTTAGAGATTTGCTCACTCCAACTTATTTTGCAAGAACCACACGGGAGACAAGTAAGTCCTTTTGGACACCTGCAGGTGGAGAGTCCATTCGTCGCTGTGTGTGCAGCGATGATCGAAATGGAGGTCTGACTCAGGCCTCTTGCAGGACCATTTTTATTGAGAGAAACAGAGTGGGGGTGAGAGTGGGGGTCAGAGTAGACAAATGGCCGAAGCCCCTGGCTGATCAAAGCACAGCAGGGGGTCCTTCACGATGTTGTGTGAACAAAACAACTTTGATTGCTTCCTCTGCAGCTAGTCAATCAGTTCAAAAGATCTTAGCACTTTGTTCTACTACTTTTGTTAAGACAGGACAGGCGAGGGTAATTATTACAGGTTACATTCCAACATAATCCTACGATAAAGATAACCTGGAAAACCCTAACAATGATCTTACCTCTATCTTGGGTGTTGGGCGGAATCCTGGTACTGTCAAAATGACAACTTTTCAGGGGGAAAAAAACTACCATCTGGCTTGAGTTCCTAAATACCTTTTGATTCTATAGTTTGCAATCATACACCATGACACACTTGCAGTAACTCAACACCACCCAAAAATTATGTTCAATTGCTAATGTAACTAAAGAAAATAGATAATTTGACATCTGTCATACATTAAAATGATGGGAGAAAAAGTCTATGCGTAACTAAAACAATGAGCCGAGTAACTCTGTGTATTGTGCAAATACTAAACTCCTCAGAGACTGTACCTCTATGGCTAACGACGGTCCATCAATGAATCATTTAGATTATATTTTTAAGAAAACAAGCCAAATAAATGTTTCTAACCTTGATATTTTCACTTATTTTCTTACGGTATTTATACATATCTACGTACATACAGTACATTCATTTGAAGTAATTGATTGGGGTTGTTTTCCTCCTTAGGTGGCTCACGATGTGGATGGTTCAGGTAACTACCTCCTGTTGACTCACCGCCACGTGGCTCACCTGCACCCTCTCTCGTCATACCTGTGTCGTCAGCCCTGTCCCGCCCCACCTGCCTGGGTTCTCTACCACGAATTCACTATCTCCTGTGACAACTGCATACGCATCATATCTGAGGTCCACCCACAGATGTAAGTCAAATAGTGCATTCAAGACTTTAAGACGTCTTATTTAATATATACACACACAACTAGACACTTTTTATATAACAAGAGTATTTGAGACAGAAAGTACCGTATTTTCCGGACTATAAGTCGCTCCGGAGTATAAGTCGCACCAGCCATAAAATGCCCCAAAAAGTGAAAAAAAACATATGTCGCTCCGGAGTATAAGTCGCATTTTGGGGGGCAATTTATTCAACAAAATCCCACACCAAAAACAGTCATGAACGAGCAACAACAGGCTAAACGATAGCAACAAAAGGCTAAACGATAGGTATGCTAACGTGACAAACACAAACAAAGAGCTGAGAACGGGCCTGACGTAACATATAGAATGATTTAGGACAACTATTACATAAATAACATGTTTATAAAACCATCGGTGTCACTCCAATTCATTAAATCCATCGATCGTTCGATACGATAGCAACTAGGTATGCTAACGTGTCAAACACAAACAAAGAGCTGAGAATGGGCCTGGCGTAACATAGAGTTATTAAAGAAAACGATTACATGAATAACACGTTTATAAAATCATCGGTGTCACTCCAATTCATTAAATCCATCGATCGTTCTTTGTCAACAATGGGTGCGCGCGGCTGAGGGCGCTTGCACTTCAAAATATTCCACAGGCTCATATAACAATAGATAAACTATATTTCAAATAACTATAATATAAGCAATAATATTATCAAACCATCCGTGCACTTTAAATCCATTAAATCCATCGATCAAATTCCTCATCCTTTGTCAACATCGCCGCGCGTGCGCCCTGACGCCAGCCTCATCTTTATTCCACAGATCTAGTATATAACTATATTGTAGCGTTAACAAAGTACAAGGATAGACGTGGGTTTGGTAAACGGCTCTTTATTAAACAAAACAAACTTCCAAGCGTGTGGCGGCGTGGACTTCCAGACACGAGAGCTCCATGGCATAGGACCGGGCGTGCATAATGGCCATGTCCGAGCCCCATGCACCGTTCGCGGACAGCCACTCGGCCGAGCGCCGGCCCTCGACTCAGTAGAGTAGGACCGGGCGTGCGTAAAAGCCATAATAGTTATTCAAACCTTTTATGTCACTCCAAATCCTTACTTCCTTCAAACTCTTTGTCCTCCGTGTCACTTAGAAATGATCACCACTAATGATGCCGGTAGTCCTTACGTGGGTACATTTGTTCTTTATGTAAACAACAGCCGCGGCGCCACTGACGTCACTTGAAATAGTAATCCCTTGGTACATCACGGTTCTCCAAACTTTCTTTCTGCTGCTCGATTACTGTTTTCAGCTGCATATTTTACAACTTGAAGTTTGTGACCTGCAAAATATGAGTTTCTTTTTGGTGCCATTTTTCTTAAGCCCACCCAGTTGATGAGTCACGGCCAACAGTGAAATTTAGAGCGCCCTCATCCAGTTTCGTCTGAAAATATAATTTTTTTCAGATGTAATTTTTAGTTTTGTTTATTTGGTTGTTTTATCAAAGTCAAAGTCTGCTTTATTGTCGATTTTTTATTTATTTATTTATTTATTTTTTCATATACCAAGACACACAAAGAGATCGAAATTACGTTCCCACTATCCCTCGGTGAGATAGTACACATATGCATACAAGCAACACAAAAAAAACCAAGAAGGCACAAACAATGAATAAATAAGAGTGTTGAATAAATGATAAATAAACAAATAATAATAAATAGATTTTGGTCTTTGCTTGGAGATCACGATTCTCGAAGACTCGCTTCCGTAGCCTTGAGAAAGCCCCACTGGCACAGCTGAGGCGATGGTCAATTTCATCATCAATGGTGACTTTAGATGACAGGAGGCTGCCGAGATATGGGGAAGTGGTCAACCTTTTCCAGTCGGGTTATCAATAGAGATGTTTGGGGGGCAGACAGGCAAACTGCAGTTTGGTAGTGGTTGGTGGAGGATTTGGGTCTTTTTTATATTAATGGCTAGACCAAGCTGTTTGTACGTATGCCTTCGCGAAGGCAGACAGAATACTCTGTAGGTCTTCTTCCAACAGGGCTACAAGGGCATTGTCGTCCGCATACTGCATCTCCATGATTGATATGGTGGTGGTTTGACCTTTAGCCCTGAATCGGTTGATGTTGAGCCACCCCCCTCCCCCATCTGGGGCTTTCTGACCATCTCACCGTTTTGCTTTTGCCCGCATACAGACAATTGGTAAAGGCATCCAGGCCGGTTCGGAGGCAGGTTCGAGTGTGGCCTGAGGGTGCCTCCGATGCACTTCGTGACTGCGTCGACACCACTGACTGGGACTTATTTAAGCAGGCAGCCACCTACAACGATTGGACGGACATAGAGGAGTATACTGACTCTGTTACCTCTTACATCACAAAGTGCATCGATGATGTGACTTGCTCAAAATCCGTCGTCACTCGCGCGAACTGGAAGCCGTGGCTGACGGGGGCTGTCCTCAGACTGTTGAGGGCCAGGGACAAGGCTTTCAGAGCGGGGGATGAGGCTGGCTTGAGGACAGCGAGGGCCGACCTGTCCCGAGGCATCAAAGAAGCGAAGAAGGCGTTCTCGTGCAAGGTCTCCACCCACTTCAAGGACAGCAAGGACGCACGTAGCCTTTGGCGGGGCATTCAGACCATCACGGACTACAAGCCCGCGCCGAGGAGCTGTGAGGGCGACGTCCGTCTTCTGAACGATCTGAACCGCTTCTTTGCTCGCTTCGACGCCCAGAACAGCACTTGCCCACTGAAGTCCACTCCCCCCCCGCACGAGCAGCCCCTGCGCCTCTCTGCCGACGGTGTGAGGAGGGCGCTTGCCGCTATTGACACCCGTAAGGCGGCGGGCCCTGACAACATCCCGGGTCGAGCGCTGAAGGACTGTGCTGGGGAGCTGTCGGGTGTCTTCACGGACATCTTTAACGTTTCCCTGCAGCAGGCCATCGTCCCCTCGTGTTTCAAGGCTGCCACCATCGTTCCTGTGCCAAAGAAACCTGCACCGTCCTGCTTCAATGACTACCGCCCTGTGGCACTGACGCCCATCATCATGAAGTGCTTTGAGCGGCTGGTCATGGAGCACATCAAGTCCGTTCTCCCCCCCACCATTGACCCTTTCCAGTTTGCGTACCGTGCCAAGCGGTCCTCTGAGGATGCCATCTGCTCTGCCCTCCACTCGGCCCTCACCCACCTGGAGAGAAAGGACTCATATGTGAGGTTGCTGTTTGTGGACTTCAGCTCTGCCTTCAACACCATTGTGCCGCAGCGACTCATCTGCAAACTCGACGAGCTGGGCCTCAGTACCTCCCTCTGCAACTGGATACTGGACTTCCTCTGTCAGAGGCCTCAGGTGGTGCGTGTTGGCGACAAAATCTCCGCCAGCATCACGCTGAGCACGGGAGCCCCCCAGGGCTGCGTGCTCAGTCCATTGCTCTTCACCCTGCTGACGCATGACTGCACTGCGACCTACAGCGACAACCGCATAGTGAAGTTTGCTGACGACACGACTCTGGTGGGTCTCATCACGAAGGGCGACGAGACTCGGTACAGGTCGGAAGTTGACCTTCTGACCACGTGGTGCAGGGACAACAACCTCCTGCTGAACGTCAATAAGACCAAGGAAATGATTGTTGACTTCCGGAAGGGTCACACAACACACCTGCCGCTGATCATCGACGGTGCTGTGGTGGAGAGGGTGAGCTGCACCAAGTTCCTGGGGGTGCACATCAGTGAGGACCTCTCCTGGTCCGCTAACACCTCGTCACTGGCAAAGAAAGCTCAGCGCCGCTTGTACTTCCTGCGGAAGCTCAGGCGTGCATGTGCTCCTCAGGCAGTCCTGTCTACATTTTACCGTGGCACCATTGAGAGCGTCCTCACCAGTTGCATCGCTGTCTGGGGTGGTAACTGCACTGAACAGAACTTGAAGGCCCTGCAGCGCATAGTGAATACGGCTGGTAAGATTATTGGTGCTTCGCTACCCTCCCTGAAGGACATTTACACCTCCCATGTCGCCCGCAAGGCAACCTCGATTGCCAGAGATGTGAGTCACCCGGCTCACTCTTTGTTTGACCTTCTGCCCTCTGGGAAGAGGTACAGGAGCCTGCGCTCCCGCACCACCAGACTCGCCAACAGCTTCTTTCTCCAGGCTGTTAGGGCTCTGAACTCGCTACCCCCTTCTGCGTAGCGTGCGGCACTGTTGCGCTACTTTCGGGAATGTCTGCTGTACGCGCACTTGCTCCTTTTTTTTTTTTTTTTTTTTTTTTTTTTTTTTTCTGCTCCTCCTATTTATTTATTTATTTATTGTTGTGTTATTTATTCATTATTTATTCAGCACGCTTTTGTTATACTTGTTTACTGTCTGTCTGTTGTGCGCCATGTCTTGTCACCGTGGGATAGGGGGGAACGAAATTTCGGTTTCTTTGTGTGTCTTTGGCATGTGGAGAAATTGACAATAAAGCTGACTTTGACTTTGACTTTGACTTTGACTTTGAGAAGTTGACCGTCAGTTCTGTACATGATTTTGACTCCGTGGGGCAGATGCTTTCTTGTGTGGCGGAGAATAGCAGCGATAAAAATGGAAAATAGTGTTGGAGCGATAACGCATCCCTGTTTGACACCTGTGTCAACCCTGAAGGGTTCCGTCTCGTCTCCACTGCCGCTGAGCACTGTGGCTAACATGTTATCATGCAGTAGTCTCAGTACTTTGATGTATTTGTCTGGGCAGCCAATCTTGGATAGAACCAGCCAAAGGGCCTGACGGCTAACTGAATCGAAGGCCTTGGTGAGGTCTATGAAGGCCATGTATAGTGGTTGATTTTGTTCCCAGCATTTTTCTTGCAGTTGTCGAGCAATGGAAACCATGTCTGTGGTGCCTCTACTTGGGCGAAATCCACTCTGAGACTCAGGAAGGATGCTTTTTGACAGGGGGGTGAGTGTGTTGGCCAGAACCCGAGCGAGGGCTTTCCCTATGGTGGGGAGGAGAGAAATGCCACGGTAATTCCCGCAGTCTGCCTTGTCTCCTTTCTTGAATACGGAGACGATTAAGGTATCTCTGAGCTGCGCAGGGATTTCCTCTTCTTCCCAGATCTTAAGAAGCAGGGCATGGATGTGCTTGAGAAGGTTGGGTCCGCCTTTCTTCAAGACCTCTGCTGGAATTCCATCGGGCCCAGCAGCCTTGTTGTTCCTCATCTTCCTAATGGCATCCTGCAGCTTGTTCAGGCTGGGTGGCTCTCCCATGCTTTCAGCTGTGGGCTGTTGTGGTAGTTGATCAAGAGCCTCCGTTTCAGGTATAGTGCCCCTGTTTAAGAGGTCCCCGTAGTGTTCTTTCCACCTGTTTGCAATTGCCTCCTTGTCCTTCAGCAGCAGGCCATCCTTAGAGCGAAGGGGGGTTAGGCAGTGGTGGCTGGGACCATACACCGCTCTTGTGGCATCAAAGAAGCCTCTCGTGTCTCCGGAGTCAGCAAGCTGCTTGATCTCCAGAGCCTTCTTTGTCCACCATTGGTTCTTCAGTTTCCTAACCTGTGTTTGAACGGCTGCCTTTGCTTTGGCATGGGCTACTCTTTTCACCTTGCAGTGGATGTCGTTTTGCCAGGTGATGAAAGCTTGCCGCTTGTTGTTAATTACTGCTGGATCTCATTGTCATTCTCATCAAACCAGTCTTGATGGGTCCGCTTTTTGTGACCGAGGATTTTTTTGCAGGTGTTCATTATGGTGGTCGAAAGTGTGCTTGCTCCAGTGTGTTTCAGTATCCTCTGGGTAGTGTTTGGGCAGCGCTGCACTAAAAGCCTCCTGCAGCTGTTGTTGGTAGGCGGTGTCATTCAACAGCTCTATGTTAATTCTTGGCCGGCACTGTCTTTTCTGCATCCGTTTTTTCCGCATTAGGCGGATGGACGTGATGGAGCGAATGAGGCGATGGTCGGTCCAGCAGTCGTCTGCACTGGTCATTGCTCTGGTGTTTAGGACAATGCGGCGGTCTTTAGAGCGGACAATGACATAGTCGATGAGATGCCACAGTTCGGAGCGAGGATGCATCCAAGATGTTTTGAACTTGTTTTTTTGACGGAAAAGTGTGTTGGTGATGACCAGGTTGTGTTCTGAGCACTTGGTTAGTAGTAATGTGCCATTAGAGTTTGTGTTTCCAACCCCTTCTCTCCCCAGCGTACCCCTCCATAGGTGGTGGTTTCGTCCCACTCTGGCGTTGAAGTCTCCAAGCACGATTAGCTTATCCTCGTTGGGGACTTCTGATAGAACTTTGTCTAGGTCAGCGTTCACTTCGTCCTGTGCATCAAGTGTTGGTGCATAGGCACTAATGACCGTGGCCATCTGATTGTTGGCAAGCATCAGGTGTATGGTCATCCTGTGCATCAAGTGTTGGTGCATAGGCACTAATGACCGTGGCCATCTGATTGTTGGCAAGCATCAGGCGTATGGTCATTAGGCGCTCGTTAATGCCCACAGGGAGTTCATGGAGGTGGTTGATGAGGCGGTTCTTGATAGCAAAACCCAGACCGTGGATTCTTGGCTCAGTTGCAGGCTTTTCTTTCCAAACGAAAATATATCCACCTTTTTCCTCCTTCAGCTGCCCTTCATCTGCCAGTCGGGTCTCGGAGAGTGCTGCAATGTCGATCTGGAACTTCCTTAGCTCTCTGGAGATGATGGCAGCTCGCCTTTCAGGTCGATCGCTGGCTTGATTGTCCGTTAGGGTCCGCACGTTCCAGGCTCCGATGTGTACATGTTTTTGTTTCTGACCGCGTGGTGGTGATCCCTCTGGATGCGGTATTCCAGACAGGATTTTGTGAGGCAGGCTATGTTTAGGGTACCTTTTCTAACCTCCTCCCCTAATGGGGTGAGCAGAGTGGATCCTGAATAGGGCTGCTCAGTCATGGGTGCAGCTGCCGAGAAGCTCTTCTGCCTCAGTCCAAGAACTTAACGACTGAATCTAACACCCACCGCCTGTGTGGCAGGTTGTGGCTAGGGGCTGCCAGACCTCACTGTCCTGCCCCCGTTACCACTTACTGATCGCCACAGGACTTTGTTGTCCAGGATGTAAAATGGAATAGTTTCCCTTCAGGAGGATGCCTGCACGTGACGTCTTTTAGCGTGGGGAGACTGGTGCGCCTGCAGCCACCACACGGTCCTTGGCAGAAAGGGGCCGGGATCCAATGGCATGGAGTCCAGGACGATTGGAGACCACCCTCTGTTGCAGCCTTCATCCGCCTTCAGTGCCGTTGTGACTCACAGTGTCATCCTCCGCCACTCCCACCGTTGAGGTCTTTGGATCGCACTTTGTCTGGAACCTCCCCTTCGACCTTACCGCCATGGTTGAACCTACCAGGAGCCGAGACTCCAGACGGCATCGCTCTTCAGTTCATCGGAACACGCAAGGCTCTCCACCACGGCAAGGTGGCGATCCATGGAGAGCACAAATGATGAACAACCATTCGCACTCGCAGTCACACCTACGGGCAATTTGGAGTGCGCAATCGGCCTACTAGGCATGATTTTGGGATGTGGGAGGAAACCGGAGTACCCAGATGAAGCCCACGCAGGCGCGG